>NW_010416845.1:108430-141300 GCF_000710305.1 Buceros rhinoceros silvestris | reverse complement strand
GTTCCTCCATGTTGAACCCAGGACACTGCATGTACTATATTCTTACAACCGATTTATACCAGCCCTCAAAAGGAGGCATTTTCGGTGAGAATAGTCACATTCCTTGCGTTAGCTGCCTCGCTGTAAGAATATGGAAAGCCGTGTCATTTTCGAGCTTTCTTAGTGTCTTTAAATTATGTGCAAACCAAAATTAATGAGCCAGCCTGTGAAAGAAGTCAGCAGTTTTGGGGCAGTTCCGTACGTACACTTCACAGATTCTGACTGAGGTTAGGAAGCTACTGTCTCACAAATTAATCTCATTCTGGAAGAGATGTCTAAGGAAATTAGGTGATTACTCTCTGAGAGTGCCTGTTTCACTCTAACGTCTGTAGCAGTGGTGCGGGCAATGAGCCTGGATGAATGGCCTGGTGCTGGTGATGAATACCCTTGTGATGGGCTACAGGGGAGCTCTAAGCAGCTCAGAACTGGACAGATAAAGGAACTATTAAGGGGCCTTTACGGCCCCTTCCTCCTTCTTCCCCCAGGCTTATCTGCTGATCATTATGTCATATAGTGTGGAATATCCTTTTGGTCAGTTGGGGTCAGCTGTCCCGGCTCTGTCCCCTCCCAACAGGGTTCCCATGAAACAAAGGTAATAATGAAATGTCTTACATGAGCCATCTCGTCGTGATATAAAAGGGGATAAAGACCTGGCAGTGAGCGTGGTGAGTGGCCTGAGTTGAAGCCTCTTGGAGCTTTACATCATTCTGTTTTTCCCAGAGTCACATGGTTTTTCTTTAGAGTTAGAAGTCGCTAGACCGAACATGCAATTTTGCTCGGGTTCAGGAAATATGTCTGAGTGGTTGTCTCTTAACCTATCTGCGGTGATTCTTTGGACAAGCCAACAGGCTGGGACCTCCTGACTAAGAGTCCGTTGGCACTGCAGTGCTTGGGACTGTGATGCTGACACACCACCACCACCCCAAGAGTCACAGCGCAGCAGCCCCCACGGCTGTCGCTGGTGATCACCACCCACTATGGCAAACGACCTTCAGTGACTGCGGCACGTGCCAGGGATGAAAGAATGAAAGGAGTGTTTTGACTCGGGGTGATCTGACCTTAGATAGATTTGCTTTGATTGGCTTAATGGATTTTTTTATGTTTTGAGCAAAAGTGATGTTTTGCTATAGGGAAAAGTCTCGGAGAATTTCCGATCAGTGCGACTTGCGAGGAAGCTTCTTCATTTAATCAAAGAGTTGTCAAGCACACTTCACACGTCTCCCACAGCAATTAAAGGAGCCATTTTCCTGAAGTAAGGAAGGCGTTCGGTTAGACATTATTTTAAATATAAAATATGACATGTTTTGTCAAGAGTATCTTTAAAATGACAGTCTTGCTTTATGCTCTGATTTTCGCTCCGTGACTGACTGGTTAGACATTAAATCACTTTTAGGGCAATAATTTAGCTTGTTTTTAATTAGTTTGCTATTTGCCTCTGATACTTTGCTCAATAAAAACCTCTCAATTTTTTTTTTTTTTCCCTGCGAAAGGGCTACATATCAAAATTCAGACACCGCCACGGAAAGGTGCAGTACATTTATGACCTTGTGTGATTAGTGATCTCTGAATCTAATCTTAAGGTACTTTAATGGACTATAATTATCTACAGTGTATAGTTACTGCCTTCCCTGAGATTGATTTAAAATTGCCTCAGGAGGCAAGTGCTGTGTAATTATCTGATAAGAACTAAACTTGATACTCTGACTGGAAACTTTTGGAAACACAAAAAATAAATATAGTTCAGGACAAAACTTACTGCTGGCCAGCCTCAGAAATGAAATCTGTTCTCTCAGGCTGTCTCTGCAGCGACAGATAAAGAAGAAAAGACGAAAAGCTTACAACCGTTTTCAAGATACTGGCCTAATTTAGTAAACTTAGTGGAAGGTGGGCTCGCCCTCTGCCACAGATGTTCTTACAGAATCATAAGCAGAAGAGAGAAAGGTGGAGGAGACGTAAGGCCAAACACCTCTTACTCAAGTGCTAGACAATAGGTTTCACAACAAAATAAACCAGGAGATTGTGTTCATGGAAATTAGTGACTGCAGGAAGGAAGGTGCGTTTGGCAAATGTTCAGCCAGTTGTGTCCTGACTCTGGGAGCAGCTCTGTGCTAACACCAGGGTTTCCAGAAGATGACAACCCCCATCCTAATGTAGTGTTCTCCCTGGAGCCGATGATGCAGCTAGGACCAATGCCATTTCAGCGCTTCACCGAATTCATCTCTTTTTGGTATTTAACACGTGGTGCTGGAAGCAATGCCGAATGTGGCATGTTCTAAACCAGACCAATCAATTGCTTTCAGCTATATTTTTTAAAATGCAACTTTCCTTGAGTTTTTCCTGTTATTTCAAAACTCTCTTTGTTCTTTGGACCCGTCTCAAGAGTCAGAGATTCCTTGAGAAGTTTGCTCTCAGAGGCAAGATGGGAGAGTGGACTCTTGATGTGCTGACTGCCATAAGAGTTTGGGAGTTTGCTTCAAATTATGGAGGTGTCATGTGCAGTAATACTTGATTTTGTTATTCTCAAAAAATATGAAGATACAGAGACCCCATCCTGGGACAAGGAACAGGGGACTTCAAGGTGGAATTCAGGAGGTCTGAGGTCTTGACTTGCACTTTTTCGCTCCCTCTTTGCTTGCTGTCAGCCTGACTTGGTTACAGCCAAAATGCTGCGTTTAGTAATAAGCGACCACATGGAGCCTGGAATTACAGAAATTTCCTTTATCCAAATGCTTGATCTCTGTGAGAGCATCTTTCCACTCCTTGTAGGTATCAGTGATTTATCTGCTGGGTTGTTTAAATGGATACTGACCATGCAATGAGTAAAAACAAATCATGGAATATAGGAAATCTCTGTGTTTTCAGTTTCAGCCCTGTGGACAACGCAGCCCTTTCCTGTCTCTGAGAGATATCAGCACATGATGCATTGAAGAACGATACAATGTTATCCTATGCCAAAAAAGAGGTCTTCTTTAAGCTGGATGACAGGTTGGTTATCTCCTGCAGCCTTCTAAAAATGTCAGTGATCATTTTCTAACATGAAAGCTGTCGTACCTTCCACAAAGTAACTAAATTTTGGACCTTTTTATGAGGAATGAAGGTAAATCAATCTATGAAATGGATGTTGTTTGTTGCTTAAGGGTCACTGATTGTGGCTCCATTGCAGTTGATGTGGACAGTTGAGGCAGTCTGTAGGTACTGAATGTTTCAAAAAGGTACATTTCTTAAAGCAAAGCAAGTTGAAAATAAAAAATTGGGTGGAAGGAAAATTGAAAGAGTAAAAAATGAATGGCATTGGGAGCTTGGAGGGCTTTCCCAGCAAAATCAGGGTGAGAGGGGGAGGGAAAAATAGGTCCACCTCTAGCTTGAAGTCCATTCTAGTTCAGAAGGAAAAATTTAGAAATAAAAAGAAAAAAAAAAGCAATGCAATAAGGGCAAAAAAGGAAATTAGCTGGCAATATGACATGGGATCTAAAAATGCTGAGAAAGAACCACTCCTGGCAGAAGAAGTTTCTTCCGTAGCTTTGGAAGCAGAAACCTTTGTGGTGTTTACAGGCCCACTGATAGACAAAGATGATAAAATCTCTAATAATGATTCAGAAATGGCAACATGATTAAATATTTAAGAAGAACAGCCCTCCACATCAAAGCCCACATGTCATCGGAATATTTCTAGCTTGGTTAGCATGACATTAGCTGGGGACCTAATATGGTATTCAATTAATACAGAATGAGAGGACAGGACTAGAACGAACACCAGAGCGCAAGGTTCATGGAATTAGGGTCTTGCCAAGCAAGACTTGTTCAGTCACGATGACATTACAAATTTAGGTGGTAAAGGAAGCGGTGAGCTTGATATCCTTAGTCCTGTAGACTTCTGGGGGACATTAAACCTCGTTTGCATTATGTGCCCTGAAAGAATTAGTAATGTCCTATCAGGGAAGTTCCTATTAATTGGGTTACAACCTGACTGACACATCTGAAGGTGTAGTTGTGGTAGAGCAACCATCAGATTTTTTTTCTCCAGAACTGAAGTCTGCATGGATTAGGAGAAGGCAGAAGCTATTCAATATTTTTACGTAGAAGCACTGCAAACACCTTGCAGAGAACATGTGGACATGAGAGAGGGTTGATGAAGTGGTAAATAATGAGGCTTGGAAATGATCTAGATAGCCTGATGAGTCATCACACTCAAAATGAGTTTGGCTTAGTATCATCAAAGTAAGGACAGGCAATTGCTGGAAAATAGTGTTCAGGTCTGTAAGCCCTTCCTAAGCTCATACGTAGGGGACCAAGGAATGCAAAGCAACCTGTAAACCAGGTTCTCTTCAGAACAGTGAATACCATTACCACCACCACCATCCCCCCCCCCAAAAACCCCACCAAACCAATAATTCAAGGATTCTCGGCAGCCCAGGTTAAACTTAAGCTTTGCTATAATGATGGAATGGGTCCCTGGTGGAGAGTTTGTGGAGTAGGGCTGGGAGAAGTCAAGGGGCATTTCAGGGGACTAGGAGGGCCTTGTAGCAGCAGGTAGTGTTGGATACTCGGTGGCATTTTGCCGGTGTGTTTGGAGATGACAGTGATGGCAAGGCATCATGGGATTTAGTCCCTGCCTCCCAGCCTGCTTCTGGGAGTGCTTCCTTTGGCTCTGCGGTCCCCTGGAGAGTGACACTGCCATCTCACATGGGCCAGCTCCTCGGAGAGTTCAGTGAAGAAAACTCCCACCTCTTCCCACCTCAAGCTCCGTACTGGTTGTTACTGGGGAAGCGAGTGCATTTTCCACCGCTGCACAGTGCGGTTCGTTGTGCTGGCTGAAAGTTTTCACTGCGGTGCAAATCTAAGAAGTGTTGCTAGATTTTTGTCCTGGATATAGAATTTACAAGCTGGTTTGAAGCAAATGTCATCTTCTTTTTATATAGGCCAACAGCTGGGGATCGTGAGGCAGCTGTTTAAGGAATCGTATTTACTTTTAGATGTGAACAAAATATTGAAGTGCCCTCCAGAAATCTCTGTGCTCACACAAACATCTCAAATTCACTAGTATTTATATGTGTGAATGTGTGGATCGCTGCAGCTTGTTTCTGTCGCGTACATCAGCTCTCCCCGTGTGGCAGGCTCGCTCTGGATCTGCAGAAAGTGGACACACAATTGCTGAAGGACCACTCTGAAAATGCTGTTACAGAAAAAAAAAATTCCTTTTTCTTTCTTCTTAGATGAGGAAGGTGAAAAAAAACTGTCTTCCCATTTATTTTAAAAATACGGGGAAGAGGCGACTCTCTCCTGGAAGGTTAATTAGAGTGTTCAAGGTTTCTAGACTGCAACTCTCACTTTCACTACATTATTTGGTGTAGAATTGCCTGACAACAATCTTTCCAAGGGCTTTCCCTGGGCTTGTCGAAGGACTGGATGGGAGACAAATGGAGTGTGTCATTTGAATACAGAACGGCAATCTGTCAGTTGGGGTGAAAATTCTTGCAAATGGGTCTACAGATGTGTAAGAGACCGAGGGAGGGAGTGGCTAAGAGTGACAAACTGATAACTGGTTCCAGGGGGTTTACTCAGGAAGGGGTGAGGCATTGCCTATAAGCTGCATCCGAGCATCCCTGGGGCCTTCCTGAGTCCTACTACAGGGATTTTGACCTTTCACTTCTGCAAGAACAAGCGTGGCATTTCAGTAGGAGTCAACCTGCTCAAAATATGGTGGGTTTTTTAATCCTCTCAGCTGCAACTGAGATGGAAGAAAGTGGTAGGAAGTAGGTGGACGTTTCTCTGTAGCTTCTGGTTCTGGCATTATAGAGAGAGAGTGAAGAGGGATGAGAGTAGGGGGGCTTAATTTAATGAGGGGGTTAAACCGCTCCTTTATCGGCACTGGCTTCTTGACAGGTGGGCTGGAGTTCAGGCTCACTCGGGTGCAACTAAGATCCGGGAAGGCAGGTGGGAATTACTGCACTGCTGGGAACCACAACATGGCCTGAGATGGGGCTTGTGAGAGGCAGCGAGCTTGAGCCTCTACTAATCAAATGCTTTCATCACGCGACTAGCAGCAGCTTCACCTTCCTCTCTCCCATGCCTGCCTTTACGTTACGACGGTGCCCATTTCAGGTGGTTTGTGTTTCCACCAGGGCTCTTCTCCTGAAGAGATTGACATGCGTCTAGCAATGATATGTACTCTCCAGCTGCACTAACCTTATAACCTTGGGGTTCTGAGGCAGCCCGAGCTTGTATTGATTTACACACATTATAAATTTGGTTTATATCCATATTATCAGAGGAAAATTTTTACGATTATATGACAAGATGCCAGAAAAAGCCCCAACAATCTGAGACGTATGAAAATCAGCAGTATGTGCTGAGAAAAATCAATAAGTAATTTGCCCAGAGAATCCCAAAGAGAATGCATGTTTTTTGAGACTTAGAATAACTTTTGCTTATTGATTCCTAAAATCTCCCAAACAGGAAGAAATGTAAACACAGAGATCCTGCTCCTCTGGAGCTCGGTGGGAGGAGGAGCAGGCTTTGAGCTGGCAGCTTTGGGATTTAGGAAGGTATGCTCTGCTGCTTAATGAAACTGTTTAATTAGAAAACTTTGTCACAGCCTATATGTGGCTTGAAGGCAGTTTTATCAAACAGGCTGAATAATTCTTTCCAGCCATTAAAGCTGATTGGTATTCTCAGCTTTGAAGGGAGAGAAACATGGAGAGCACCGATAATGAGAGCTGGGCAGCATTTGGGGAGGCGCCTTTGCAGGGTCTGTCTGAGTCTTTGTCTTTTGAGCAGGTACTTGTGGCTTCTTCAGGCAATTTGCCACCTGACAAGCCAAAATTAAACTGAAATATTCAGAGCTACATAATTTGTCTGGTTTTGAGTCAAGCCTGTGCAAAGCCAGCGTGTTAAATCAGAGCTCATTTAACTCAATATGACCGTGCGTATAACCATGCTTATGTTTAACCCCTTTAACTCTACGTTCACGTTGGGTTTTTTAGGTTCATTTAAAATCTTTTGATCATGTCAGAGAATGGAGTCTCTAGTGTTAATAGAGTCCATGTTTTCTGCTTTTCTTGAGAAAAACAAAGAAAGCATAAATTAAGAATGCAATTTTAAAACACAATTTTAAATAAAGAAAAACCTTTTTCTTTTTTTTCCCCCCCAATGTAATTTGCTTGTAAGTACAAAGCTCACATTTCGCATACTCTCCCCTATCACACTGCTGGGTATTAAAGGACAGGAGGGGCTGTCCACAATGAGAGTGACAATCCCCTTAGTCCTAAACGAACAGTCTTATGTTACTTCTGAAGTTTGGTTTCTGTTTAATGTGCAAATATATCCAAAATACTGAAAATTCACGTGAGAAGAAAGTGAGAAGTGATGGCAAACACACCCTTCTCTGTCCTTTAATATGTCATTGTTCTGCATTCCAGTTATTCACCTGCTGTTCCCAACTTAGTATGGTGCCTCCTCTGATTTTGATACTGGGTACCTCACACCATCATTCTCCAAAACTGCGGCTCGTTTCCGTCATGTCACAAGACTCACATCAGATGGAAACGGGCTGGGATACATCTCAATGTATGACAAAGAAAGATGGCGTTTAAGGGGTATCTAGGTCAAAGTAATAAAGCAGAAACTGCTGCATTTGGATCTACTCATCCACTGCAGTGGGGAAATTTTTCGGTTTGGAGTTAATATCCAAATCTATCCCCTTCCATGAAAAAGCTGAGACAAAAATGTCCTAGATAAGCCTTGAGTCTGGGTAAGCCTTGAACAGATTCTTACTGTGGTCATAAAGGAAGATTAATCAGGAGATTAGGAAGAATTGTTTCAAAAAGGATCAATTCTACCTTAGTGCCGTTCTTTTGGGTTTTGTAAGATTAGACCTATAGGGTCAGATTTTTAAAAGACATGGAAGAACCCTCTACAAAAATCTTGGGCAAGAGTTGTAGAAATGCTCTGTGACCACCAACTTCGATCCTTTGGATGTATTTTGAAGCTTATCAGTATGATGGATTTTTGTGGCCCTGTCTAATCAAATTTCCTGTGTTGCTGCTTGTGTCCTTTGCGTCTTATGCCCTTGCTGTACTCAGATGAGAATAGTCTAGCCTGGTCTTCTCTCTCATGTAATGGAAGACTTCCCTTCTCCAGGATGAACTATCTTGGCTGTCTTAGGCTATCAGATGTCGTACATCAGATCCTTGAGTCCCTTCATAATTTTTGTGGCCCTTTGTTGGACTCTCTCTAGCACGTCCACGTCTCTCCCGTACTGTGTGCCTAGACCTGAACACAATGCTTCAGATGTAGCCTCACCAGTGCTGAGTAGAGGGGAAGGAACGTCTCCCTGGACATGCTGTCAATGCTCCGCCTAACGCAGCCCAAGATGCCGTTGGCCTTCTTTGCTGCAAAGACACACTGCTGGCTCTTGTTCAGCTTGGTGGCCACCAAGACCCCCAGGTCCTTCTCTGCTAAGCTGCTTTCCAGCTGGTCGGCCCTCAGCCTGTACTCAGATTATTCCACCCCTGGGGCAGGAGTTTGCACTTTCCTTTATTGCTTTTATTGAATTTCAGGAGGTTCGTGTTGGCCTATTTCTCCATCCTCTTGTGTTCCGTCTGAATGGTGGCCAGACTCTTCAGCATATCAACATCTTGCTTCAGTTATGAGTTGATGTGAGCGCACTCTACTCCATCAACTGGGTCATTTAATAAACTCATTGAGCAATATTGGCACTGGTATCGATCCCTGAGAGATAGAGGTGGAATTTGAAAGTTGTCTTTATTAGAGAAAATCTGTGGAGCTTTTCAGTGCTTGCTGTTCCTGACTGTGGTGGCTTTCTTCGCAGACTACCACAGCAGTTTCAAATCAACAGCAGCCATTCAGATGCAAATGGCGAGTGAATTATGCTGCACCTTCTTGGCAATAACAAACACTTCCACTCTCTCGCGGTGTGTTAAAGAACTCGAACACCACCAATAGCTTTTGTATGTTTAATGCATTTTTAAAATTTGTTTTCAGGATGTCTGCATCAAGATTTGAGAACAGACTTTCCTTAGCAATACTAAGAAACCCAGATAAGAAGAGAGCTCAACAGCTTCAGGGTCCCAGCTTGCCCAACCTGGTAAAGGGGCCCAGGCGCTGTGCCCCAAAGTTTTTTCTGCTCCTGCCCCTCTGTCACACCAAAAAACTTCCATGAATCCCACCCCACTGTTACTCATGGGATTGTTAGGGGGGGAGCGTGTTTTCCTGTCGTGTCTCACAGGGGTATGTGGTTCAAGACAGAATGTGGCATTTTGTGCTTCCCTCTGCACACGCGTGGCTTTTGGAGATAGGGTCCTGCTCTTCAGCAGGGCTCCTCTTTTCTATGGAGCAGCTGATTTGGATGGAGATTTGAATGAGCTTTTATTAATTTAAGGAAATAAATGCCTTTTTTTCCCCCCGGAACTCCAGTCTTATTATGGAAACATCCTACACTTGGGTTTTAGGAAATAAGCCACAAAAGAAGCCTTCAGCAGCTGTTTTTCACTGAAATACCTTAAATAGGTAAGGATGGTTATTCTGAATTGGAAAACAGACTCGTTTACTGCAACTACTATTACTACTGATAGAAATCTTTAACCGGAAAACAGGACGTGAAAATCTTTTAGCTAAAACCTTGCAGATCAGGCACAGTGGGCACTAGAACCTACTTGCTGATGGAAGAATCTTTTGTGGAATAATTAAAACCCATGTGGGAAAATAGCTTTGCGCAAGGTAGGAAGCTTCTCTTGGACCCAAGTGTGTGGGTTCTCTTTGTGCAAGTCTGTTCAGATGAAGAGAGAATGCTGATTTTTGAGCTCTTTGCTTTAGGACCACAGCGTTATTGGCTGAGGTGCTCCTCCTGCTTTTGACAGAGCTATTTCTTCAGCAGAAAAAAGGTGGTTCAGGAGGACAGGTAAAGCTTTGACCTGTAGACATGTCCTTCAGCTACTGTCTGGGCTGGTGTTGCCTTTCTGCTGCCCCTTCCAAGGCGGTGCTGGTGGAAGAGGCACCTCAGCTTGCTGCCTCAGGACTTGCCCAGGCACGGTAGATTTCTGATGGTGCTGCCCCACCTCCTGGAGCTGCTCCCAGAGGCCAGGTCAAACCACTGGCTGAGCGATCTGGTATGGCTGGGCACAGGCGAGTGCTTCGAAATAGTGTGGAGGTACTGTGCATGGAGAGCCCTACAGTGGGCTGTGCTGCTCTGTCTTGTGCATGCTCGGCTTATTTCTCCCTGATTTCCTCCATCATTGATGCATCACGACCTATGAGCTTTGTGAGAGGGAGCTGATGGGTTTTTAAAGGCAGCACCGTGCTGGAAATCACTGGGTAGGAGTGTATAAATCTGCTTTTACACCATCCACAGACCGGCGTTACTCGTGTCATGGCACTTAAGCTGTAACTCAGTGAGGCATTAAAGAACGTGTTGGCCTCAAAGCGCTGGAGTAATCGTGGTTCTTGTAAGAACACGCTTTGCGAATGCCATCAACCAGCTCCCTCCCGACAGGTTGTGCAGTGGAGCCCCAGGGCACTGTGATGCCCCGTGGTTGTGCCATGTACAGACATCTCAGGCCAGTGCAGAGGGACTGGTCAAACCACAGGCATTTCTCAGTGCTGGCTTTATCTGCTCAACATCACTCCTGGCAGGTCCCCACGTGACTTTAGTTTTTACAAGTCATCATCTATCTGTGCTACAACTGCCCAGAGTAACAGTGAAAGCAGCCTGTAAAGGTAAGAGCAATGCGGCAGAGTAGCTGGCTGACAGTTTTTCAGACTACAAACCTCTACCAAAAAATCTCTGCAGTTAATGTTCTCCTCTCAGAGAAAAGATTTTTTTCATTTTTCCAGGACTCTGTTAGAATCTGCCTGCAACTGTCACAATTTTCCTAACCAGTTACAGACATTGGGCTAAAATACCTTACAAGGATGAAGTAAATGGGAATTTCTCTTGCCTGTCCAGCTCGGGGTGTTGTGAACGGAATATCCATAGCACTTACGTCTATTATGTTAAAATTGCTTCCATACGTCTCCCAGCACCTTAATAACAATGGCAAACCAGATATATCTTTTTTTTCACAGTGCTGGACATTTTCCTCCTGTTGAGTTATGTCTTTGTATTTTTTTACTTTTTGGTTTGTGCAGTTAGACCTGGCTCTGGCGTTTTGCTAAGTAAGAAACTCAGGCTACTGATTTGTCTAACACTTGTCATTATTTTAAAGCAGGCCGACAGCTTTAATAAGACCTTTTTGAAGGGAAAGAAAGAGCCGTATTTCATGGAGTCCAGTGGGAAAGCTGGCATCTCCATTGCCCGTCACATCTTGCCTACCACTGCTTAGTGTATGGTGGTGCTGAATCGATAATTGCTGCTCTCACCACCGCCAAACTGCCTCTCGGCGGCTGGGAATTTAAACAAGTAACTCCCAAACCAGCACAGCCTCTTCCCTGCTCTTTGTGTGAACCCAGGACAGCTTGTTAGCTTTCTTCTTCTCCTTATGTTTTGTTGGGAATGCGGTGAGCACTTCATTACAATAAATGCTTTGCCATGTTAAAATTTTCACCAATACCTTTTGGCAGCCGAATAATAGATAGATGGCTTCTGTCACTGCATGAGGACCTTAAATTTTGAATACGTTCACCTTCATGTTTGGAGGTTTGGGGGATTTTTTGAGGTGAGGAGACTCTCTTGTATATGGGGAAATGATGCTCCCAGCTCTGAGTTCCTCAGGGAGCGCAGAGGGAACTGGGTGAAGCTGATTGTGACTAAGGAGGACACGGTTACCTGCAACAGAAATATGTTACGTGCTTCAGTGCCACAGAAACAGCGGCTAGAGGAAAGAGATTGCAGGTCGGTGCAGAAGGTTTCCCTTCCTTCCCTGCAGGTCTCCTCTGAACAAATCCTCCCATAACAAAGTGTCAAGGCCACCGTTTGCACCTCTCACTTAGGACTGGTGTTCAGGCAATTTCCTGAAATCCAAGGCAAGACCAATGGGGGAGGGAGAGCACTGATTTAAATAAGGTTGTGCTGGTTATGAAGGAAAGATCAAGGTGCGAACTGAAGGTGCGAGAATGTATGTTAGGGTGTCCTCAGCTCCCTCACACTGACAAGCCTCCTTGCTCTTTTTAAGGAGTTAAAAGTGCTGAATGGACCGAAGTATAAAATATTTACGCAGGTTTCCCAATGTTTCCTTGTAAAATACAATAGTCACGAGGAAGAAAAGGTTCTGGACCATGTTCTTTGAGGAAAACACGGAGTGCATATGCAGGTGTTTCTGTCACCAAGAAAAAAAAATCTTGTCTTTCTAAAACCCGTGGGTGTCATTTGATATGTGTGTGGTGATAGGCTGCCCTAGGATCTAGGGGGCTGTTTGGAACAGGCGCCATTCAGTCCTGCGGAGTGCTGAGTGCTCCTGGTCACACAGCAGGGTCTGGTATTTTAAAGGCGTTCAGACATTGCACTTCATCGTGTTATAATCCTCTAGTTTATGCTCATCTGTATTGCAAAGTCTGCTTTTCAAAAGTTACCTTAAGCACTTAACGTATTTTTTGTCGGTATTAATAATATTGTTCTAAAATAAGAATATTTAGCACTGCATTCCCTGTGCTTTCCAGAAACAACTCGGGAGCAGGTACAAAGCCAGCCAACAAAAGACTTTTCCTAGGTGCTCGGAGGGATGGTGAAGGGTTGGTGCAACCCAGGTTTGAGGGTACCTGAGCCACAGCGCCGAGGGTGACCCTGAAGGGAAGGTCTCACCCTCCAGTATCGCAGGGGACAGAGGGTAGAAGGGGCAGTTTTCTACAAACTCTTTCAGTTGCTTTCTGTGACTTCTGAGTAGTCACAGGAAAGGTTGACTGTGTTAATTTTTAGTCTAATTAGACTTTTGAGGTTACAGGCTCTCTTTTTGGTTCTAAAAGGAGACTTACAGAAGGGCTATGGCAGTTCAGAGCTGGACAGGACTCAGGATCTTGTCACGCCTGTGAACATGAATGGCAACATGAAGAGATTTCGGTGATGCCCATTTTTCATTTACTCTTTTTGCAGGCTAGAAAGTGTGGTGATGTTAAAAAACATCTGTATTTTCTGTCCTATTTCCATGTATCTGATGACTAAGCCACGACTGCAATCTCGGTGGTCAAGTAATATGAATAAATGACTGTAAGTAAGATGGATACAAGTTCAACTTTTATGTGTTAGTTCATTTATTTACAGACACTTCATTGAATTTTGGGTGAGAGTTCAGGCCTCTGCTAGATGTTCTGGCTCGTGCTTTTGTTCAGGCTTTCTCATCTTTCCATTTCAATGGGCCAAAGTCTCCTTATGCTGTGGGATCTTGCCATTGAGTCAGGACGTGGTTTCAGCAGGGCACTGGGAACCCTTCTTTGTGCTGTTTTCCTCTGTTCTCCTACTGATCTTGAAGTGATGGAGATACTATGAATATACAATGTCTGCAGCATGTCTTTCCAGTCATCTTTGTGGGTATTCTGTACACTTCCCAGCTAACCAAGAAATTATTTATAGTGGTTCCCACACCATCCTGTGGAGGGAGGTCTGATGCAGCTGAGTGTATATAGTCTGCATTTCATGTACTGGCATGGCTCGTGTGGTGACACCAGGCTTATAGCCCAACCAATCCCCCAGGGCCCTGGTAGTCTTACTCCAGCTATCAACCCCACCCAGAGATACTGCTGCAGTTTTTAGTGTGATCTCACCACTGCAGTCTCACCACTGCTTTTTTGGAGCATCTCCATCCTAAAGATCAACCTGGTGGTTTGGCCAGGAGGGAATGTTCCTTGCTCGTTGTTGGGAACAGATACAATCTGTGAAGCGTCCAAGTAACTAACAAGTTAAATCGTATTTGTGTCTTCTGATACAAGAAAGATAACGAGGACTCATCTTTACTCCCCAGTACCTGTCCTTTCTTCCCACCCAGGCACATACTGGGACAACGCCTGGGTTTCGCAGTGCCTGTTTAGTGCTGCCAATTTCCCAGTAATGACTGGTAGAACTACCCTGTGCTGATCATTTCAGTGTGCTTTATGAGCTATAGAAATTGAAAACCTTGGCTCAGGGTTTCCAAGCCTTGGTTTACATACAGAAAAGACCTTTTGGGAACATAACTGTTTATAGGTTTGCAGAGAGAAACAAGTGGTGCAGGGGAGTGCTAACGAAGCACGGGCTGCTCCTGTGTTCTCTTATTAGAGGTAGGTGGTGCTGTTGACCAAGAAACCATGCCGCAGAGACTGCGGAGCTCCTGCTTCCTGAAGACAGACGCCCACAGACAATTTCAATAATTATGGCTCTCAGAACTCCTTTGAGATCAGCAAGTATTATTCTGGGTGGAGACGCTTCCAGAATTTAAAGCGGTGTTGTTATGATTTTACAGCTAGTAATATGTGAGTTGTGGTTTTGGAGGAGCATAATCAACTTCATGGGCACCTCTAGGTGTGTATGAACTGCCCAAACCTTTGGTGACTACAATCCTGACCAGAAAATCTCCCGGAAGCTCTCTCTCCCAACACGGTAGTGTGGAGATTTCAGATTCCAAGACATTTCTGGGAGACACAGAGATTAAAAAAAAAAGTACACGTTATTACATGGGTGTAATGCTCTTTCTGAGGGACAGAGTGGCTCTCTACTCATACGCTGGTTTACAAAAACACTTAGAGGTGCTCTCCACACCCCAGGCTTCATTGCACATGTTGAGGGTGCAATTAAAAATAGTCCTGGGCCAGTAGGATTACTATAGAATGTAAGTTTATGAGTAGTGGGGAAAGGGAGGCAGCATCTGAAATGCGACGTGGCAAGTTACACTCAGCGGAATAAACAAGGTGTTTTGCCAAAGAGCTCAAAGGAACCCAAGGGCTGTATTTGATACGCTTCGCGGGAAGTGAATGCTCTTCCTGATACTTGATTCACAAACCAGTGCAAGAGTCTTGAAACTGGGAACCGTCAGGAAGGTCATTCGCACTCACAGGAGCGTGCATGGGATCTGAGCAGTCAGTGATGTCAGACAACACCCTGCTCTCCCCATGTGCGACTCACATGGACAGAACAAGGTCAGGTACCTGGCTAAGGGCACATGTAGGGACGTGGTCAAGGATTTGCAGGTGGCTGAGGTGGGAGCTGAACCAAGAAGAGTCCTCACCTTTTCATGAAATGATCTTCCTCCTTTTTACATGAGCTCCATAAATGCTGTTTTTATGGTTATGGTACTGCTGAGCCCAAATGTTAGAGAAAGATGAAATCTAATAAACATGCTGGGCTCTTTTATTTGTCATTAGATCCAGAACACTTTAGGATTCACTTGGGTCACATTTTGAAGCATTTCTTTGCAGTTATCAGGGTTAGCAATGCCGTTTTATAAAACTAAGACCGATCTATCCACGTGTTCACAAGATTCCTGAAACTAAAGCTTTCGGAGCCAGCTGTCACAAAAGCGCTTGGCACAGCCAGCGCTGCTGAGGAATGGAGGAGTTCGCTGCAGATTCCTGTGAGCTGAATCCATATCAAGGGCATGTAGCTAAAGACTGTGATTTTATTGCACTGCTTTTTTGGTTGACTAAGTTTTCTGTGAGATAAATCAGAAACCTCAGAGATGTTTCTTTTCCTTTATCTAGCCCTCTTTAAGCATGTCTCAGGTTTTTCAGAACCAGGTTAAAAGTATAACCGAGAAAAAGTGGAAGTTTCATTTGTGTTATACACGTCTCTAATCCCAAAGTACTTTTACAATTCTTCCTTCACCTTCCCTCATGGTCTTATCCTCATTTTTAAGATGTTGGGGAGAATAAGCCATGGAAATTTCACTTGAAATTTGTTCTAAGGCTCTGTGAATTTTCAGTCGCTATAGGTGCAGTTTTAGGGTTGAAAACTCAACAAGGATATCCGTAGTTTCTAACTGAGTGGTTTTCTGGAGCGCAGCGTTCTTTCCCCTCAGACAATAGTATTATACCTGGGTTTTTTTGTCCTCTGTGTAGTGTTTGTGTATGAGATCTCACTAAATACTATCTCAGAGGAGTAGCTGCTGGAAAATATTATTACCAGATTTATGGGCTCAGTAACAAATTTGTGAGGATTAAGTAAAATGAAAAGCAAAGAATAATGGAAAATCTCACTTATTTTTACAGTGTCGATGAAAGAGCTATTGGCCAGATTCATCTGCTATGGAGCAAATATTCCCAGTTAAAGCCATTTGGCTTGACTGTAGTGGATCAGCATTTCTGATTCAGCTTTATGACTATGTCACAATGCCTGTTCCATGAGTCCTGTGGTTTTGCCACTGCTTGAACCAGATGGACTTCACCTACTGTGAGCTGCTGCGGTGGGGTGTTCCCTCCAGCCTTGACAGAGCCAGGAGGCAGGAGAGAAAAGGTGAGGACAACCCTTAACGCGCTAGAACATCCTAAAGGTTTAGCTCTAAATTAAGCTTTGGATGCCGTTTTCCTTATTTTGGGTCTAAGTTGGGAATAGTCCACACCTAGCAGGAAAATTGCGTTCTTACGAAAACTTGGACTCCGTTACTCAACTCAGATGTATGTACTCCGAGTCTGACTGACATTTGTTTTTTTCTTACAACTATTTTTTTTCTATGTTTCAATGCATTTTCAAGCTCTGATTAGATATGAAATGTTAGTCGTTAAGACCGTTTTGGGCTTGATAACGATAGCAATCCTAAGATAGCCCTTTGGTATTTTTTAAAAATAAAATCAGTAAACCCACTGATATTTTACTGGTAAATAGCTCATTCTGTTGAAGTCTTGAGGATATGTTTAAGGATTATTAGTGTTGAATCTCCTGTTGACAGAGGACCAGTGCAAAGCTGGAAAGCATTATGCCAGCAGCATAGAAAAACCATGTCTACAGACCTTATCTAAGAGTTACGTGGTCTGTTGGCCTCACTGCCCTTTGGGAAGAAGTTGGTTTTGGCGTCCTGTTGTTTCAAATCTTAAGAGATATGGTCATGGTCTAGGAGCACACTGTACAAGCCCAGGACAGGAATATTCATAGAATCATCATAGAACAGTTTGGGTTTGAAGGGACGCTAAAGATAATCTAGTGCAACCTCCCTGCCATGGGCAGAGACGATTTCCACTAGATCAGGTTGCTCAACGCCTTGTCCAGTCTGACCTTGTGTGCTTCTAGGGATGGGGCATTCACAGCTAATGCTATCCCCGTTGAAGGGGACAAGCTGCCTGTGCTTGGGGCCAGCTCTGATACACTGTAGCCACCATGGCCTTGGACCAGATCACTGTGGCAAGACTGGTGGGACAAAGCTGGGAGAAATGGTGGGGTTTCTCCACCTCTGCTTGAGGCTTGACTCCAGCTCAGGTCCTCGCCCTTGGTCCTTGCCCGAGCTATGTTGCAGCTGTGTCTGTGCAGGGCCACGCACTGCTGTGATCCCAACATGATCCTAGTTTTGTAGCTGAGTCTTGGCCTCATCCCTATGGACTTGCCCAGAAATCTGGACTCTTGACTGGCCTCTGCCACTGTGCTCCCCAGCTTGTGTGACCACTGGAGAATGTGCTTCTGCTTATTAAATTATTTGTTTTGCTGAAAAAGCTGCTAATCCTTTAAACAACGCATCAGAAATGACATTTCCACATTAGTCTGGGCTGCAGCCTAAAACCAGCCCCTTTATCTTCACTGGGAAGGGTGCAATCAGCTCAGACTCTGGTTAAAGACACCTGAAGAAGCTGATACATGATTCACTGTTAACCGTGCCTGTCAATTCAGCACAGGTCTTGTATAATATTTCCAGTTAAGAGTATTTCATGTTGAAAACTTCCATGAGCCTCAATGATGTCTGCAAAAATAGTAACAATTGTGGGTGTGATTCCAAGCCAAGTTAATTCTTCAAAAGAGAAACGTTTTGGCTCTGGTGGTGCCACCTTGTTCCTGGGGTTAATAGTGAAAACAAAGCCAGTTCTTATTTTGAGATTTAGCCTGAAGAACACGAAAACACAATTCTGTGATGACCTGACCATAAACATTTCGGAGAAGATTCGGGAGGACATCACTGATTTATAAGAATGTGCAATTCATTTTTTTTTTTTTTTAAAAATCTGAATATGGAAAGTGGATTTTTAAAAGGGTAATACCTTCCATTGACAGCCTATTTCAGGAAAAAAAACCCCAAAACCAAACAAGTAAACCAGTCACTTCATTAGAAAGACTATAGAGGGGTGGTTCGAAATTGTGTTTCCACCAGAGCTTAGTAAAGGCTATTCATCACATAAGCACCCCGGGTTGCAAAGCTCCTGTTTCACAAAGCAATGCAAAATTAATACAACCTTAAGGGTTGTGCTATAATCCTGACCAACCTTTAACGGCAGCTCGAGTGTTACTGAATGGGTGGCTGTGGGAGCAGAACAAAGTAGGCTGAAGATGGGACACCTTGGAGGGGGAAAAACCACCTAGAAAATTGGAAAGGGAAATATTCCTTCCTCTTCTCCCTCATTCCCCCCTTATCCCTACGCCTGTGTACAACCTTTCACGTCTTAATTGATTTATATGCGGGCAAACATCACCTGGATGACTGACTTTTAAATGGATTTTAGCGCTTGGGAAGTACTTCAACAGATAACAGCTAGATTCATGGCCGGCATAACCGCACAGCTCTGCTGAAGTCAGTGGATTTATAATGACTTGAATACTTAGGAACCCAGTTTAAAATATGCAGCTGCAGGACTGTAATGGTTGTCACTCAGGAAAAGTTTTCCTTTGGGTAAATTTCGCACTAGAAGATGTAACATGCCTTCCCTTTCATCAAGAAAATGTGGGGAATGGTTACTACTGGCCCTCTCAGAGATGCCACATATCTCCTGTGTATGGACAGTTGGTTGAGGAAGGTCTCTGTGAGCACCAGGGTGCGGGAGACAGCTCTGTGCAGGGAGCAGCGGGTTCTATGGGTATTTTTCTACCTTACCTTCTCTAATGTTATGGCAGAGATTTATTTTGCCTCTGCACTGCAGCTCCATATCTGCTTCCTTGTCTAAAGAGACTGTTTGTTCCCATCTGCTCTTGAAATAGGGGATCTGGCCCCAGGCATATGGAAACAAGCAGCTGAGTTGTAACAGGAGACCACGCACCACCGTCTTTGCTGTGGATATGCTGCAATCAATTCCCCCCAAAACTATTTTGCTCAAATCTTTTGAATAGGTTGATACTTATGTGAGGCATCGCACATCGCAAAACAGGACAGTCCAAAATGCCCTCCTGGAGCTCATTTGACTTTCAGCAAAATGTTTCCCTGTGGAGCTGGTTGGGAGTTTAGTCAATCACCTCATCTCAGTGCCATCCATTGACTCAAATTTGGCTTGTCTCAGGCTGTCTCCTCTATGCAGAGATGGGCTGTAGAAGTCTTCTCCCACCCAAGGAATTAATGACCAAGAGTGCTGGGAGTGCATGAAGGCACATCCCTGATACACAACTACGCTGTGACTATAACGCTCATTTTCTCCTTATGACTTCAATCCCAGAGTTTTAATTACCTGGTGCAAACTGGGAGATGTCCCTCAGTTATCCTGTGGCACATCACACGCCCCCACTGCCCCCTTTAGGGAGCCCAAGAAGAAGGATGAAAGCCACAGCCAGAAAATAAGACACTTTGATCTTTACCTTCAGATCCCAGACACAAGGTGAGATGTCTTAACTGAGAATGTGGCCCAAACCATGCAGCTAGAGGAAGTGTCTCATCTACAACCGCGAGTTTTCCCTAGGAGTAAGTCTTGAGGAAGTCTACATGCTGCTTTGCAACGGACTCCAACCTCATCTCTCGCTCTCAGCAGAGGAGCAAACTCAGAGGAGGAGTTAGATGTGGAGCAGCTAAGATGTCCAGGGTCGTTTCAGGGTCGAGCCAATGCACTTTCATGAGACTGTTTTACGTTAAGAGGTATCTTTGTACCAAAGAAAAAAACCCAAACCACTGAACCCTTTTAAGAAACTTAAAATAAAATCTGTGCGCAAAACACCAGCAGCATATGTTAGAAACCAAACTCAATTATGCACCACCAGTAGCCCCCGTGCTCGTGCTGCTTATCAGCCCTTCCAAGATAGCTGGCTAACAGCGTCGGCTGGGAATTTCAAGTAATACTCAGAATTCCTTTGAACACAGCGTTCCATTAGCTGTAAATTAATTGGATCTGTAGGTCAGCATGAAGTGGATTACCTCAGCTGAGGAAAGCGGCAGGCATACCGCTCGCTCCTAGTACATGAGTAAACCTCTCCTGGAAACAACGTCGTTGGAACATTTCAACGTATCACGTGCCCTACAAGCTTTAGTATTTCAATAGCAGCCTGGCCCTCCAGCAGCCGTGAGTGGATGGTTGGAACAATGGTGAACTGCTTCTCATTGTCCCAGCCATCTATTGTGGATGTGCTCGTTCTACTTCAGAGCAAATAGACTGGCTTCCAGCATTTGCTTGACGGCTCTTCAGAAGCGATGCGTGCGTGGTTTAATAAAGGGGCTGACTTCAGCACCACAAAGACAGGTTTAAATAAAGAAGGGGCAGAATGGAGGTATGCCCTGAAGTAGGGCATAGCTAAAGCCCCTGATGTGTTAGCTTAATTTTAAGCAAGAAATGTTCAAAATCTACCGAACTTCCGAGCTTTCCCAATTTTTTTTTTTTTTTTTTTAAATCTCCATCTATCTATTTACTACTTTTCCCTCGCTTTCTGTTTAGGGGTGGGTTTTTTTGTTTTTATTTTGCAGTTTGCATGAATTTATAAGAACAAGTCCCTAATGCTTGTCATTTCCACTCTTACTCATGTCTCTTCCTATTGTCTTCTTTTCAGTGAGGTCCTTGTCATCAGCTTCCTTCCTCCTTTCCTTTCCTTTCATGTGTCCTTTGTTTGAAATGGAACGTTACTGATTTACGACGATGGGAGCTGCAGAACTCCAAACAAACCCTAGTTGTTCAGAATGACTCCACATAGCACAGTAGCAGTATTTTAGACTGTCAAGTTGCATCCACATACTCCTTTAATCATGGATTTGGCCATCCTGCTAATTAATTTCCCTGGAGGTGAGATCGGGAATGTGGCCCTAAGCAGCTAATTAGAGACAACCAGGATGGAAAACACACATTTTCCTCACGTTGTCTGTCTTGTTTCTCAGTCCTTGTTGATGTACTCGTTTGCGGGGAAGGGTAGCGTTTGCACTCAAGGCTCAAGGCCAGGACGAAGATAGTGCAATTTTCAGAGTGCCAATTAGGGGACGAATGATTGTGAAGGACTTGTTTTTGTGAAGGACTAAGGCACGGTTACCTCTTACTTCCTCAGCTGTCGAGAAGGAGGATGGATTAATTCAGCTCGGTGTTTCAGCTCAGAGGTTTACAAATTTGCAGGGTTTCATAGTCTTCCACATGCCCAGCAAGAGATGAGGTTCTTGCTGTCTCCATGAATTTGCTGCTTCCCCATTGACTGGGTGTGAGTAATCATTGATTTTCCAATATGCAAAAACGAAGAACAATCGCAGCCGAGTGCCTTCACTCTGCGATAATTGATGCTGGTTTTATGGATTGTGTTCTCTTTACTGAGGACCTTCTTGCTGAGCAAATATGACAAATGAAAACACTTGCTGAGATTTTACTTCTACAGCAATTTTCTGTTTTCTTCCACTAGCAATATCATATTTTTGTTTGTGAAGGGAAGAGCTATTGTTCATCCTAGTTATTTGCTTCTTAGAGCTGAAGTAAAAATAACTGATATTGAGGGCACATTAAAATGGAAGCAGGTGGAAAAGAGCATCTTCCAGAAAAAAAAGTAGAGAAAATTTTACAGACTAGCTTGTGGAAAACTACTGCAAGTTATTTCAGGAGACAAATGATGATTTAACTTGTTGGGATGTTTGGCTCCTTTTATCTTGCCAGACATCTTAGAAAGTTAAACCACACTTTTAAGAATTCAATTTATTTGTATTACTCTGGTAAGCACAAAGTTCAGGTTTTCTGCTGGAAATGCCCTCAATAAAGTGAGTAAAATAGAGTCCCTGCATTTGCAAGATGACCAGCAGTACGTGCAGTAATCGTCTAGCTGGGTGAGGCCCAGAAATGTTAGTCATGGAGTGGCTTTTATTCCTGTAAATGGCATTTGGGCATCACATAAAACTGAGAGTGCATCTACACCATGGTCTGGTGGTTTGTATTAATGTGGAGATCTAAACCACTTTGCTTTGTATTTAGCTACCCCAGAGGTCACCACTGACTGCAAAAGCTTCCTGAAACCTTGGGCAACCCACAATCAGCTATCTGCAGCCGAGCATCTGCACCAAGGTCTGTCTCACTTGGCTGGGTTTTCCAGCCCAGGGTTGGAGATCCCAGCACCCTTGTGCTCCAACAACGGCACTCTCATGCCGTCTGCTCTGCCTGGGCAATGCAAGACAGGCTTGAGAGAACATCTGGCCTTGCTGAGATCTCCAGGAGGTGGTTGTACAACTCATGTCTTTTCAGGAATGCACTAAGCAACAAACTGATTTGAGGTTTTGGAAGGAGAAAGAAGACAAATAGGAACCAAGATATTCAGCTCGGAACGTAGCTCAGTGCCACGCATGGCAGTGAACTGGAAACAATCTCTTTTCTCTGCAAGACTGGCAGGTAAGAGGTTTTCCAATGCTCATCACAGGACAGGAAGATAGTCTCTGTAGGTAGATGAATGGGATAGACCTGTTTATACGAAGAGCAAATAGCCTGGAAACTGGGATAACCAGGAATCTACTTGGCCAATATTCATATTTTTTTTGTGAGAAGCTTGCTGTTAATGCTGATTTTTTTTGTCGAAGTCCAAGCTGTCTGCTGGCAAAAGTGGTCTTAATGGAGCTTTTGGTTTGATTTGTTTTGTATTTCAAGTAATAGGAATGGTCAAACCTGGAAATCTCCACCACTCTCTAGTAGTTCCATAAATTAAGAAATCCATTTAGAACGTAGGGTTTTTTTATTAGAAAATTGTAGTTTATTCTAACAGCGCTTAGAGAAAAGATGAAGTTTTACAGTAATAAAAATACTTGATCACTTTTCTAGTATGAAACAAAAGTAATTTGAAATCTCAGATTTTAATGCAATGAAGAAGTAGTTTCAATGACATCCTCAGATACTCACTCAGACTCTGAAACATGATTTAAGCCGGGCTACGACGCGTTTGGGCACCTTTAATTGTCACTCCCTAACACTCTGTTAAGAGAAGTGTGATCAATGTCCTTTTAACGTTCCTTCGTTTTTTTCTTAAAAATAAAATAGATTTATTGACATTCACTGGGGCCCAAGTTCTTCCATTAGTTATGTCTGGAGCTGTTCGGAGTTTTCAGTTGTAGGCAGAGCTGTTTTACATTCCCTTTTATTTAGCATTATAAAGCCACTTTAAAGCCATGGGACCTGACCTGGTATTATTGAATTAATATTATCTCTTGAATTCCTTTCTTAAACTATGAATTAACCGTTCTGCAGAAAGAGCAGCATTTTGTTAAGGATGATTTAAAGACAAAGTATTTCTGTACTTATGCATTTTGTGCTTTTCTGTTTGAAATTCCATTCAGACGTTGTTGTCAGTGTTTGTACCTTTCCTGTACTTTCAAACCATTTAAGAAGAAAGTCTAATTAATGAGAAAAGCTGTTGGAGATAGGAAAGAAGAAAGGAAGAGGACAGTTATTCAGCACTGTCAATAAAAGCATAATGCATAAGTCATGGTAGGGTTTTTTCACTCCCTGAACAGTTTTCCATAATGTTTATGTTCTCAGAAGTTTTTTATTCATGTCTTTGAACCCATAGTCACATAATCAGATTAATTTTTTTTCCAGCAACCAGGTATTCTAAAACGGCTCTTGAATAAGTAAGAGGACAAATTGGAGTCTCTACATTAATTCTGACTGATGTTTTTTAAGAAGCCAGAGGGTAGATAGTATATCTTTCCAGAGAGCTTCTGGGAATACAGTTTGGCACCTTACACTCCCTGAAGGGACATATTTTGCTGCTGTTACTCTAGAGGAATAGAGCCAAGGCTGTTCTGTCTGCCTTGCGCATAAAGATGAGAAAAAATGGATAGAATGTTGGAACCTTCTTCAGCTACCAAGAATGGTCCTTTTTGGCATTCTACATGTTGCTTTATGTAGCTCTGAGTAACATTTGCCGACCATCTCGCAGTGGTTCCTTGCTTCTCCAGAGGGATTTCGGGCATTGATGTAGCTGTTTCCTGATAGGTTGGATATCAGGAAAAGCTTCTTTACAGAGAGGGTTGTGAAGCCTTGGAACAGGCTGCCCAGGGAGGTGGTGGAGTCCCCGTCCCTGGAGGGGTTTAACAGATGTGTAGGTGTGGTGCTGAGGGACATGGTTTAAGGACCCTGGCAGTGCAGGGGGGATGGTTGGACTCGATGATCTTAAAGATCTCTTCCAACCAGATGATTCTGTGGTTCTCTGATTTTGCGACGGCCGTGCAGGTGATGGCTTTGCTGCGGTAGCAGAGAATGCTCTACGGCTAGATTTGTTATTCCTCTTTCGTTCCTATTTCTTATAATGAACAAGAGTACTAATTAAGCAAAAGTATTTCCCAATGTTTTTTTCAGTGGACTTTTCTTTGAATTAGGAGTGCTTCATAAGAAGTGAAGCAAAGACAATCTCATTAAGACCCGTGAAACTGGCGCATATGGGGAGGTTTAACACCTTTTGAAGTATTGCCTGTGATAGTGGTATGTATTAACCCGTTGTCGCTTACTGTGGTGTGAACAATGAGAGGAGTCTGCAGTCATAGCGGGGAAGGATGTTAAAAGCTGTTGTGATATTTGTTGATAAATTTGCAAGAGTTGCAGTTGTCTGTAATGCTACTCTCACCCATATGCTTCACTGCAAATTAATGTGCTGAGTGATTCTCCTGCCTACCCACCTGTCAAAAACAAAATCTGAGCGCTTGGTTTCAATCATACCTGAATTTTCTCCTTACACGTTACCAGGTCACCACAATGCTTAAACTTACATAGTAGTAATTTTTCTACAAAGGTAGAGCTCACGTTAAAAAATAATCTTCTATAGATTATCAAGGTTATTTCCAAACTTCGGGGGGAAAAAAAAAAAAAATCCCCAGCCCTCTAATGCTTTCTCTATTAGCCGAATACACAAGGCAAAGTATGTCTTAAGTTGTGTGCTTTGCTGAAAATTCAAAAAGCGATGTCTCTCCCGAGGCCTGTATAATTCATATAGCACTTTAACCTGTGATTAATTACAAAAGGAGAGGAAGATTTGCTCCGTCCAACTTGTGCTTTCATCAAAACTGAAAATCCTAAAGTAAATCTCCGCTAGGCAGTAAGAGACCCAAGTGGCTTGCCAGGCTGATTAAAAATCCACCATCCTTCTGAGTCATGGAACAGCACTGGGTGAAACAGGGGTCTCTGGAACAGAAACGTCTACCAGAGATCAATGCTGGAGAAAGTAACTTACTTATTTTTTGAGGGTAGAAATGACACTGAAAAAGCAAAAGGCGGCTTCTGCAGGACTGCAGAGCTGACCAATGGGAGACCAGGCAAGACTTTTTGATGTGGGTAGCATTTTTTATTGCGGGTTATGAGCTTCTGATGGGTTCTGGGGGTGGAGAGAATGGAATGGCAACACCACCACTGAAGCACCGTCTTTAGTGAAGCCACTGCAGAATGAATCACAAGTTAATGAGTTTTGTCCTGCAAGAAAGTTTCTTAACTAAAGCTATTTGATATGCAAAACTTCCTTGCTGAAGGTGAATCCTCTGCTAGCAGGGAGTTGCTCTCATTACCAACCTAGAGGTAAATTTTCCATGGTAAACCCCAGCAATGTTATTTGAAACAGATTTCTCCATCAAGTAGTATTCTGCTGATTTTACTTTCAATTGTGGTCCAGATGGTCTCACAAAGTTTCGCAGTTATTAGAGTAAGGCAAGATGAAAGAATGGTGTAGGATGGGGAAGAGCAAGGTTTTGTTCTGGATTATTGGGTTTTTTGAGCCACTTCTGTTCTTTGTCATTGTGTTTTAGCTAGAAGATATGTCACCCCGGCATGGTGGAATAGTTATCTACAGATCAGGAAAGGTGGCTGTAGCTCAAGAACAGAAGTGAAAGGACATGGGAACACAAGACCCATCTTCCTGTGACTGGAGAGTAGGCAGATCCCAGTGTGTTGACTGAAAAGGAAAACACGGGAGTAGTTTTCCTGGCAGGTGGTGTACACAGCAGCGTTCCTTTTGGGAGATCTGTGAAAAGCAATCCAGAATACCTGCGGGAGCTCCAATGTCTTCAAGAATGTCTCACCAGATATAGCATTTCTTTGCAAAGGATTAGGATCTCTCAGATCCCACAAAATAGTTGTTTTCCATTACTGCCCCATCCCCAGTTTCCTCCCCTCACAGATTCTAATAGCTTCATTACTCTCAGCAAGAAGTGGGAGTGGAGAACTCTGCAAGCTGGGGCTTTGGGGCCTGTCACTGTCATAAGATCGTGATGGAGCTGCCCCAGCCGTCCCTGTTTCCCATGGTCTTGGCACATGCCGTAGGGCGCAGCTGGGCGCTTAACCAAAGTGTAGTGCTCGCTCCTTTCAGCCATATTTAGGGAGCTGGAAAAGGAGATGAGACAACTCACATAAGCAAAATAAATAATCAAAATATGTTAAGTAAATGGCTCTGTGTTTTAGTTTTTGGAACTGAGTGAGGAGAGCAGCAGCTGGGGCTGAGCAGGGGAGGGGGAGACTTGCAATCAATGTGATAATTTTTCAGCAAGCCCCAGATGCAGATCAAGAAATGCAAAGTTTGTGCTGACTAAGAGACAGGGGCCTCAGTTCTCATCTAGCAGAGACTAAATTAAAAAATAATTATGAAGAACAGCATTTTCTCTGAAAGTCTGTAATGCCTTGCATAGTTTTCCCATAGTTACTTTCTTTCTGTACATTAAATCAGATGGCCTGGGACTTCGTCTGGAAATATTTCATGCACTTTTGTTCCTCCAACAGCCCCCTGCAGCTGACAAGCATGAACTGCTCTGGAAGTGAAGTTTTTAAACCTATGGTGCACTTAGAAGCAGTTGAGAAGCAGAGGGTAAGCAAATTCCTATGGGTGGTATTCCCAGGCAAGGAAACAGAGAAGCAGCACAGACTGCTTCTGCTCTTTTGATGTTTCCATCGTTCTGCTCGTTTGGTGTTTGATGGGGAGAGATTTTCCGGCAGGGGCTGTTGGGACAGGACAAGGGGTGATGGGTTAAACTAAAAGAGGGAGGTTCAGACCAGAGAGAAGGAAGAAATTGTTGCTGCTGAGGATGGTGAGACCCTGGCCTGGGTTGCCCAGAGAGGTGAGAGAAGCCCCATCCCTGGAACCATTCCAGGTAAGGTTGGACCTTGGGGCACTGGGCAACCTACTCTAGTTCCAGATGTCCCAGCTCACTGCAGGGGGTTGGACTAGATGATCTTTAAAGGTCCCTTCCCATCCAAAATATTCTGTGGCTCTACAATTCTATGATGCCATGGATTGAGGGAATCCAGCTTTGGGTGACTAGATATCAGCAACATTGAACAAATCTGACTGAGTTCCTCAGACTTGTCCTAGCATTACCCGTGTCCCAAGCAGCCATGATGCTGGATCACAGGTTCATTTCAGTGGAAGGGCAAACGTGATGTCAGTGAAGACATCTTTGTCTTCAGGCTCTAGCACTTGGACCAACCTCGTGTTAAACCTAGTCTTCCCTATGTGATACATTCTCTGGCTCGCCTAACTAATAACAGAGCCAGGTACCACTGCTAGGCCTATAAAGAGCGTGGATTTAAAGAGAGATTGCAGGTTCTCGGCCAGTTAACTGGTTCTTATTTTATATTTCCATGGCACCATACAGTACAGCATCGGCTGCTCTTCTGTATATCATGGGAATGAGGAGAAAATATGACTAACTTGGCTCATCTATTTAAAAGCCTGTAGAAAGCACCGGCTCGTTCTGCGTGTGTTCCTGGTTCCTCTTTTAAATTATCCTCAGCGTAAAGCAAGTATTTACATTCAGATCAGAACTATTCGCAAGAGGCATGCAGCTGTGGAATGTGGTACATATTGTGATTATAAAGATATATTTGCTCCCTTTTCCCTGTGAATAGATTCTCGTATTGATTTGTTCTTACTTCTGCACACCTATACTGAGGCAATGGGGAGAAGGTTGATTTTATGTGAAATGACTTTAATTGCTTTATCTCTGGGGAAGAAATACAGTCATTGAAAACCTCAGTTACAATTTTGGAACAATTTTTCCAAACAGACTTAGACTAATGGTCCAAAACACGTTTCTTCTTAATTAAGGCTGTGGTTATAGATGGTTACTGGGACGCTTGGAAGGTTTGAGCCAAAAAGAAAACCTACAAAGTTCAAGAGAAAATATGTAATGTCAAACACACACTTTAAAATCAAATGGAAGATGCAGCTTCTGTAAATTGTTTTGAGAAAAAGAGTTATCCAGCAGATTCAAAGGCATGTAATGAGTTAGAACCTGGACAAAAGTTGGAGTTTAACTTTTAGTCATACAAAAAAAAAAAAAAAAAAAAAAAAAAAAGCAAAAAAAAAGAAAAAAATATGAATCTAAAGTTCTCCAGTATCAGGAAGCCTTATATTCAAAAAAAAAAAAAAAAAAAAAAAGAGCCAACAAAGAGTCAAAAGACCAAAAAAGAGCCAACTCAAGTCCCAGACCCCAGGAAGAGGTCTTTGTAGATCATCGTGACCCCCAGGCTTGGCTGTTGTTTCCCTGCATGGAAATGGAGACAAAATTGACTTGAGTCAGTAGATGAGGCTGGTGAGGCAACCACAAGGGGTGTCAGCTGAGGATTCCTCACAAGGACTATTTGTAGGCTTTGAACCTTTTTTTTACCTCTCAGACCTCCCTTTGAGGCAATGTCCCAAAAATTGCTCAAGGGTTGGTGTGCTTTGGAGGTGCTGTTTTGAAAAACCGTAACGAATGTTTAGGACTGTTACACACTCTGCTGGCTATTGTTATTGAGTTCAGTTAATTTTAGTTCTGAAATACAAGGGTCACCAAAATTACTGCAGCAATAAGGACACTGTTACGATGAAGTTCTTACGTGTTCATGTAACTATTATATTTCATGTTGTTTTAAGCATAATGCCTATTTAAAAAAAAAAGAGGGAAGGAAAAGCAAACCCTGTTGGGTTGTTGGAACTGATATATTGACCTCTCAACAGACAACCTGCAGTGATATTGAGTGGGGAGAACCGCGCAGAAATGCTGACAGAGAATGTTGCATCAGATAAATAGATCAATTTTCTTGGCAGAGTAACAACATTTTTCCTTCTGTGATATGGGGCAAATGGAACTGCTGAGCTGTGTTCTCAGTTAAGATTAGACACGTATTTGGAGCCCAGAGCTCATCTCTATCAGAAGTTGATGTTAACAAACCCCACAAAAGCCTCCCTTGCTTTAAGTACTGCTATTAATGCCTGTGTGTCTATCTGAGAGCACGGCGGGAATGACTCCTGCTTTTTGTCCACCATGGAATGTCTTCAGCTCTTACAGGAATGGCAGGGAAGGCATTGATTCACCATGTTTTTCTGTGGTTTACATGAATGTGCAAAGGTTCTCCCTTTTACATCCCCAAGATGAACAAATTGTTGTTCTCTCTCATCTCAGCACCTGCTCAAGCTGGGTCTTCTTCATTTCCCCATTTGGGGTTTTCTAGGACTTTTTTTTCTCCTTTTTTTTTTTCCTTCCAATTATCATAGGCACCTTTTTGGATCAGATGGTCTAGTCTTGCGTGGAAATTAGATTTTAATTAATCTCTTGCAAAAATTTCTGCCTCGTGTGGGTGATGTCACGTTTCCATTATCTAACCTTTAATAACTGATTATAGCCTAATTGAATGTACTAGAGGAAAGAACGACAGGATGTCAGGATATAAAGTTCATTAAGGAAAATCAATTTGCAAGGCTTTAAATTGCATTAAGGGCTACCCTTTAAATCATCTAATGTATTTCTTCCTGGTTTGGGAAGGTAAATAGGCACATTGTGGAGAAATCCGTGCAAGAAGTGGTGGTAGATTTTGTGGGTAAATTCAATTGCAAACATCTGAGGATCAAAAAACAATTCTGTTATCAGTAACGAGCTGCCAAGGTACTCAAAGCCCAACTTTGCCAAGTGCCTTGTGTTTTCCATTTCTTTGTCATTTAAAAATGAGTAAATCTTGCCTGTAGGTTGGACGGAGATGTACCTTGTTTTATTGAAAAAGCCAGTAGAGGAGGGTTAATGAATACCAACTTGCTTACTTACTCTCCAGGATGGATTTGGCAGCCCCTTTACCTTCCAGACCGGATGTTTTCATTTTTTTCAAGTCTATAAACAGAAGAAGCAGCTTCTAGTCATATTCTTGGCATGGTCGTCAGCTGGATGCATTTCAATTGGTGTCTTTTGTAGTCTTTAGTCAATACAGCACCTTTGTGAGTTGTTCAATGCAGGCAGTCAGCGGGAGACAACCTTACCTGGGACGTTAACTCCTCGTGGTTATTTGAGGCCGTGGTGATACGCTTGTGACTGTTGGTTGATACGTCGTGAAACCAGTGTGTTTCTGTTGGGGTCTCAGGGCTAGCTGCATCTGCTCGTAGCTTCATGGGTGCCCAAGGGAGGCCATTTTGGAGCAACTCTGGAGAGGGAAGGTGAGGATGAGAGCTGGGCGCCGAGATCTAGACCTGTCTATGCTACCTTCTGTATGTTGGTGTGGTCTGACTGGTTTTGGGATTGCATGACCCGTGATCTTCAGTACCAGGCGACAATGGTTTTGTACAGAAACCACAATAAAGTGAGAGAAAAGCCCTGTGGTATTGCAAGGTAAATAAATCAAGACTAAGTTCTAAAACAGAGGCTTTTCTCCATAGCACCCTGGTTTCTTCTTGGTGCTGTTTTGGGCTGGAGCTTGGAAACGTAAGCTGGGTTGGTTCGTCTATATCTCTCCTCCTCTAGCCTCTGGCATTCACATGGTCTCAGCACTGCAGTGGGAGACAAAGGCCCTGCTTCTGACCGGCGCTGCCCTTTGGGGTCAGGGCAGTACTAGCGGGCAGTGAGCCCTCTTACGTGACCTCCGCTGCTTCCATGATACATTTTGATGAAAGGAGGTGACCCAGTCATAAATCCAGTACCGTGGACGTATTCTCTACCTGCATTTCGTTGTCCGGGATCCAATTGCTCACTAGCGCTTGCCATAGTCTTGCTGTGCATCAGTGGGGATGATGGACCCAGGTATCTCAGCATGCGAAAGCAGACCTGCAGTCTCCTGTTTCCAGGGATTTTCAGGTGAGATAACTAATTAGGACTTCAAAGGAAGAAGATGGGACGTTTAGCATAAGTTTTAAGCCACATTTTGTCACCTTCCCAGAAGTTGTTTAAAGAATGGCGAATTGGTACAGTATGTCTTTCTCTTTGAGATGGCTTATACAGAGTTTTAAATTACATCGGAGACCTCTTAAATGTAATTTTGTATGATGGCATCTGGTACAAACTGGATGCCTCACTTTGATCTCCCGTGGAATAGAGGTTGACAGTAATCTTCAAATGAAGAGTAACATCAGCAGAAAAACAGAGATGAAATTACCGTATTGGAGCATGGCTTTTCTTGTAATCATCACCATATTAAATATGGAGCGGAATATTCCAAAAATCAAGTTTGCATTTTGAACAGTGTCGCTGGGGCCGAGTTGCCCTCATTAGCTATTTTGTATTAAATTTGATAAGAAAACTGATACTGACAAGCACCGGGAATGCTTTTTTTTTTTTTTTATCCTGGTTTTAAACATCTTATATCACCTACTAAAAGTCTTGTAATATTTTAATGGGTGTCTAGTTCCTAGTAAAAAAAGGTGATTGTATATAAAAAGAAAACCGACGTCTTCTCAGCCTTTGCTCCCATTCCACCAGAGTGAAATTCGTGGTGTGTCAGTGTTTTGCTTTCCAGTTGCATCAAGATTTTTGCATATTTGAGATGACTGAAAAATTATGCTGCCTATTTTTTGCAATAGATTTGCATTTCAGGTACAAAACCTTGGCCAGTTTTCATGTAAGTTCCACATGGCTGTAAGGCCCATTGATTTTTTTTTTTTTTTGGTGGGGGGGCGGCATGATTTTAGAACATTTCCTGTGTGTAAATAAGATGCATCAAAATATACAGCTGCTCACTTCTACGTGTTACCAACCCACAGATGAACTCACAGTGAACGTTTTCGTTCTGAATATGTTCGGTGCTGGTTTTTTTTAGACAGATACGTGTGTGGCAGGGCTGAAGAGGGAGCAGGCTCTTTTTACAATTCCTTGCATTTATTGTGAAAACACCTGTGTATTCCTACAAACATTCATTGAAATCTTTCCTCACCGAAGGCTTTTATGCCTGAGGAATATAATACGTATTTTCTGTGCCAACAGCATCAGGTTAGTTTTGTCCCTACGGTACTCACAGGGGAGTCAGTAGAGTCTTTCTCTCAGGAGGCAGATGCTGCTGGAGGGTTTCTGTGGTTTTCTGACTTTACCCCACTGCCTCTTCAATGAGGAGGCATCCAGACAGAGGGGAAGGGTAGTCCAGAGATGGGCAACAAAGCTGGGGAAGGGTCTGGAGAACAAGACTTACAAGGAGCAGCTGAGGGAGCTGGGGTTGTTTAGCCTGGAAAAGAGGAAGCTGAGGGGAGACCTTATCACTCTCTACAACTCCCCGAAGGGAGTTTGGATTGAGGTGAGGGTTGGACTCTTCTCTCATGTCACAAATGACCGGATGAGAGGAAACAGCCTTAAGCTGTACCAGGGGAGATCTAGGTTGGATATTAGGAAAAATTTCTTCACCAAAAGGGTTGTGAAGCCTTGGAACAGGCTGCC
>NW_010416845.1:90330-108285 GCF_000710305.1 Buceros rhinoceros silvestris | reverse complement strand
GACGTGTGGATTTGGTGCTGAGGGACATGGTTTAGGGACGCTGGCAGTGCAGGGTAAACGGCTGGGATTGATGATCTTAAAGGTCTCTTCCAACCAGATGGTTCTGCAAAAGGCCAATGTACTTGCATTGATGGCAGTTCAACCCGATGGGTGGAGGAGGCCTTTAAATACGTCTATTATACTTCATTTTAATTTTTAAATGTTCTTTAATTGAAAATGTAGATTTGCCACAGTGAGCTTCACCAAAAATGCCATCTAATCCAGGGTTATTTTTCCAGAGGCTCTACTACATAGAAAAAAGCCATTGTTGCAGGTTGGGGCTCAGGTGATTTATCAAAGCAGCATGTTGAAAACTTTAGGGTATTATCAACATTCTTCTCATGCTGCATCCAAAACACGGCGCTATTCTAGCTGCTAAGCAGGAAAATGAGCTCTATCCCAGCCAAACCCAGATCTTTGTTAGATGCGGGGCAGTGAGTGGCACGATAAGAAAATACATTGTGTATTTTCTTCCAGGCTGAAAATCTGCTGCAATTTAGGCGGTGAGGAGCTCACGTGCCATTGTGTTAGCACTGCTGTGGCAGTTCTGCTTGGGGATGGCAGAGGAGGGGAAGCGATCTGATAAATGAAATGTAACCACCTGATGCATAACTCAGCCTTGCAAGGGCAGCGTAGGAAGACAGCGTCGTATCTAGACAAATTAATCCCCCTCAGGTTGATGGCTGTCTCAAGGCCATCTCCGTCATCGTCAGTTCACTCACAGGTATATATGTGATTATTATTTCAAATGGAAAGTTCTTTTCCAACAGCTGTTTGTGAAAGATGCTCTCTCACAGCAGAATCACTGCCGTGAAGTATGCTTTCATTTTGGAGTACAATAGCGACTGTCAGTGAGAACCATCATTTGTTTTGCTTTGCTTTGTTTTGTTTCTATTATTTGTGTATTATCATTTCGGGAAATAAATTTGTATGTAAGCACTCAGTGCCAGACATCTGAACTTCCATTTCTCATTTCAGACGCTGTAGTGCATTCGCTCACCAATCCCAGTCGTAACCAGCTGGTTAATAGCAGCTGCATCCAGTTGGCTCTGCTCACAAATCGTGACAACTTAGTAAAGACTGGGGGTGAAAAGGAATAGCACGGCTCTGTGCAGGAGGTGGAGGCACAGAAAGGTTTGGTCCCCTGCCCACCACGGCAGTGGGGTGCATGGATTGCAGAGACCTGGGTCTCTTGGAGACCCTTGGCCAGCTCTAAGGATGTCGATCTACGTACCATGACTGAAGTCACGCAGCCTTTGGTGGTGTAACGTGTACCAGTGGCAGCATTTGAGGTCAACAGGCTGTCCTGGAAAATCTGAATTTGTGTTGTCACATCATTAGCCAGTACTGGAGTTGACTGTAGATGTCACTAGAATAGATTACTGATGAAAAATGAGTGTAAGAGATCATAAATACAATATATACATACAATATAAAATTTAATATATAAATACAATAATTACACATGCATAATTAGATGTATAAAATACAATAATTATCATACATAGTACAATAAATCCTAATATAATTATAAAACCCAAGTACCTGTTGAGCCTGCGGAGGAATTTCCATTCTCTCTCCCTTCCCCAAATGTAACTCTGAATTTGGGCTTCTTTTTCGTCCACCTTTCACATGTTCATTTTACCAGGCCTGAACCACTTGCTCTGAAGAAGCCACCCAGCTCTGCCCAGCTGGCACCTGTAGCCTCTCCAGGAGGGCTATTCTGTTTTCTGGCTGACCACACCTGAATAGGGGATGCTTCCCACGAGAGGAGAAACAGTTCAAATGCGAGTGAACAGCGTCCGGGAGGAGAGGGCGGGGGAAGAAAGAGCGATTTCAGGGTTGGTGTTAGGGGTTTCCTAAATGAAACTCGCATATTCAATAGCTTCTGTTGTCTTTAGGACAGAGAGTGGGCCTGTGGCTCTTAACCCTCATGCTGTCTGAAAGGTTATGGATGTTCTCTGTGCAGTGGTGATGCACTGAACGCTCGTACATCTCATTCATGTATCGTTCACAAACAGGGTCATGGCTTTGACATCTGGGGACAGAAAAATGTCCTTTCGAATGATTCCAGTCCTTATTCTGAGCTTTTTATCTAGTTCCTTTCCCATCGTAAAGGATTTTTTCTCTGGAAACAATAGAAAACAGCAGATAAGGAAGCAAGCTAGAGCAGATGTAACCACTTACCTTCTGTCAGGGAGACAAGCGCACATTCCTCCTCCCTGATATCATGGCAAAGAAAATGTGAACAGAAGCGTGTTTTCTTTCACTATGTTCCTTCAGTGCTGGAGCTGATAAAATCTTAAACATGCATCTAGAGCCAGCGGCAATGGGAGAAGGAGAGGGGCTCCCTCAGTGGGTACCAAACAAATGGAGAAGGAGAAAATCCTGACATCGCTCAGCACCGTAGCAAGAGCGAGGAATAAATGGGTTAGAACGCAGGGCAGAAAGGTCTTTGGAGGATGGTTAAGTGTGATGCTGAGGTTTAAAAATTTCTGCTCAGGAAGTCCCCAAGCTACAAGCTGGCAAAAGCTGGGAGGGGCTGATGGAGAAAGGATCACTCTCCCCTCTTCTCCTACTGCTCTTTCCCCAGTAAGCGAGTAATACTGTTCTTCCTCGACTTCCGCTCCATCCCCGGGTGGCTGTTCCTGACAGTGGTAAGCAGGTCCCAGAGCCGGCTGGGTCGAACATCTTGGCAGCTTGAGAGTAGCAAGGTGTGGAGAGAGGGTGGGTAGCAGGGTTCTCAAAGTCCCTTTTTTCAATTTTTTTTTTATTTTATTTTCTCGTCTTCCTACAACATCTGCTATTGAAAGTCAGCGACTTTAAACAGCCAGCCTGTTCAGTAAGGCCTGGCATTAACTATTTATAGGATTTATGCTTCGAATCTGCAAACGTTCGTATTCATTTATACTTAATTTTACAAAGCTGGCAGCAAAGTACACAGTGAGGGAACTCGTAGCATCTGTTGCTGCTCACAGCTTCCAGTTTTACTGAAGAATATGCCCAGAGACCATTGACTGGACCCAGAGAAAAGGGTAGTTAAAAGTATTGATATGGACCAACTGGTTTTGCACTGAATAATAAGAAAAAAACCCCACAAAGTGTTTTTGCCACCTTGCTTCATCACCGCTTTATAAGGCACGTACCTAAAGCATGAGGGGGTCACATCTTCGTTATAAAAGTGTCTTAAAGTGATGAAGCATTTCTGAAGCCAATAGTTTAGTCTATTTAGTCTAGTTTCGTGTTAATAATAAAGGAATTTGTGGAATTGGCATAATTTCCATCTGCTTTAATGCTATCATTTGCAACCCCCCCCGAAAAAAAATCAGATATTGTTAAAAAAAAAAAAGTAGTTGCTGAGTTTCTCACCCATAGAATATTTATTTGGAGGAGCTGAAACTTCTTCAGAATCCCATCAAACCTAAATTGCTCTGTGTATGGCCATCAGGACTGAATCCTTATTTCTAAAGGTTTCATTTGTGAGGGCTCTGGAAATCAGATTTTGTTCTTTGTGCACTGAAATATTAATAAATACAGTGTATCAATGTTTAACTTCTCTTTTCTTTGTTTCACTGGGTAGAGGTCGTAAATATGTCTCTTACTGCACTTACTAATATCCGAACTAGGCGAAGCAGCATGAAAACCTCGCACATAAATACAGCAGAAATGTAAATGAAAGAATTCTGGTAACAAGACCAGCCTGAAGAAATCCGTACAGACACAGTAATATATATTTCCTTCAAAATATCTTAAAGATCTTTGGCTCTACCTCCTGCACATTAAAAAACACCCAGGGAATTATAGATCAAGTCCTGGAATACATTTAGATCATTATTTCCAATGGCAACAATGCAATTCTTTGAACATTGTGCATTTCGTATAAACAGAGCAGCAGCAGAATAAATAAGGCAGATATTGCTCTGGAAAGAAAAAAAAAAAGCTGTGCTTCATGATTCACTTAGGGTTTGGCAGAGAAATGGGACCAGGTAGATATCCTCACAAAACAGTTATGAGCTGTCTGGTGAAGATTCTGTCAGGGAATAACTGCGAGCAGTAGTTGTGTTTTCTGTAATTTGTAAAAATTTATAGGAAATGTGATACGTGTATATCAATAATGGAGATAAATTTTGACAAGTCCCAAGTGGCAGTTTAAGGGTAAAGTTCCCGTTTGCTGCAGGGCTCACAGAAACACTGAGCAGTGCCTTTGTCCTCTGAAGAGCCCATAGGCATCCTCATGGAGTTATGAATGATCCAGTAAGCTACTTGGCGAGAACCCCTAATTTCGGCAGGTCTCAGGTAGCTCCTTCAGATCTCAGCTTTTGTTGGCTCCTTCGTGGTGATGTGCCACCGCCAACAAGTGCTTGCTTCTCAAAGCTCCTGAAAGGTCAGCTCAAGGTTGTTTTTCCTTGGCTGATCCCAGGTTGTCCTCAGGTGTCCAAGCTGGTTGCATACAACTGCCTGTTGATTACGCAGGTACCAATGGACTCAGGAGCACCTGTACTGCCCATAGGCTGGAGCAGCAGCAGTACAAAAGGACTCTGAATCGGTGTCACCTTGGACACTGCTTGGAGCTGTCATCCTTAGCACATCAGAGACTTTGATCCAGACAGAGCCCCCAGGGGAAGATGGAACTGTCCATGTTTCTGGGGTTGGCAGTGGTCGCACCTGTGGGAGGGGTGCTCTGCTGACTTGCCAGCAAAATGAAGTGAGCAGACCACGTGCCATCCAGGAGGGCAAATGGGAGATCTTCACAGTCACCCTACAGAAGCACACACCAGGGTCTTACCAGTGTTTCAGGGAAGGATGGACAAGCCTCAACAAAGCAATGGTCAGAAACTTCCAAAATGGTGGCAGCAACTGGAAATTTGGTGTTTCCCACAAAACCACAAATCCCCTTCTCTAACTGTGTTTCTGCAATTAAGGAATAGGCGTAGGGACTGCAGATATGGGGTGTTGGAAACAGATGAGGACGATGACGTCCCATTAGGGGAAGCATCAGAGTTGGCTGATCATTGACCAAGAGCACGTATGAAGAATGAAAAGATGATAGTCACTTCAGGCTTTCTCCCGTGGAGGCTGATGCTTTTCTACGTGCCTGGAGGGGCAGAGGTGGTGGAACTGGAGGAGATTCCCTATGATTGGAAAAAGCAAATGTTGCACCTGCCTTCAAGAAACAGGATCCAGTTTCACTTCAGTCCCCTGAAAGGTTATGTCATGTCTAAGAATAAGCTGACAGCTGGATTCGCTTTCAGATGCAGGTGTCTTGTTCAATGATAGATACTCTAGTGATCATACAGCAGGGGGGTTCTCCTGGGTGTGGCTGGGTCAGCGTAGGAGTGACAAGCTGTAATCTCACTGCACTGACTATTCCAGTCAGTGAGTTAACAAAGTCACCAGTGGGTTATGTAAAAGAATGTCCTTTAGATTGCACTGGTGGCAGGAGTAAACACTGAACTGTCCCAAAAATCTGGATCAGCAACATTTAGACTGTTCCATCCTAAGAGCACTTCTGGTAGACCCGCCAAAAGTCTAAAGCACCAACGACTACCGGGGATCGGTTGAGTCTCACTGCACAAACCCCTTAAATTCAGTGACGATCGAAAACCGTCTATTGCAGAAGCTTTATGGGCAGGAATTTGTTCGGTTATGCTTCTGTCATGCTGAGAACAGCTTGCTCCAGATTAAATTAATTTTTGGGGGTGTGTGATTGGGAGTCGCCACATGATATCAGAACCGATAAATATCAATAATCGTCTGTTGGATCAGTTTTCCTAAGTTGGGTAGCTTAATTACCTTCACCCTGATTTGAAGAGCACACCCTTAATAATTTCTTGGTTGCGTGTCTTCGCAAATCGTATTTTCACAAATCTTGATATTAAAAAACCCCTTCATAATAAAATGCCTCAGAGATCCTCACCCGTTTTTGTCTGGCCTACTTTAGAGATTAGTTTCTTTCAGGTGATATTTGATTCCCTGCTGTTGGTGTTGTGGGTTTTGTTTGTTTGGTTTTTTTTTCTTCTTGTGGAGATTAGCTTTATAGAAACATGTTATCCATGACATAAATCAAAGGAGCTGGAAATAGTAATATAGTACGGTCATGTATATTCATGGTTGTTTGATGAAGGGAAGACATTAACATATTTCTAGATTCTCTGTCATTCCCTTCCATTTGCTTTCCTTAAAAAAGAGAAAGAAGGAAAATGTTCTAGTAAATTCATGTCTTTATGGGAGTAGAATTATGAACACAGGTAGGGCAATAACTCACTTTTTCTCCCTAATTTCGTGATTTGTAAATTAATGAGACAAAAATGTTTTCCCTGTTCCATCAATCAGTGATGTAGCAGACTCTACTCTTATAATTAAGTGCAGTTTTCCCTTCTCCCCTTCAACATAGGGAATTTAAATGCTTTTGAAATAACCACCAGCACAGCTTTGACGAGCTGGAGCACCTACAGCGGTATCAGAGAGCTCACAGCAGTCTGCACACCTTGTCAGAAGGGTTTTATTTTTTCAGCCATCACCTGCCAGTAGTGTTCATATTGAGTTTATTAGCCATTCCTTGGGACTGTAGCTGAGAGACACCCCTTGGTGCACTCTTGGTGTTACACAGGGTGTCATTATGCTGGTGAAAGGATGGATGGTGCCTTGTCCGGAGAATTTTGCCCAGCGGGCATTATCGAGTGCCCAGCCTATTGCTGAGTGCTCCTCCTGCCCCGGGTTCCTTCACTGATTTTTGTACTTAACAGGCACAACAGAAAGAAGTTTTTTGTGGTGTTACACCCTCTATGCTCCTGTAAGATGAAAGAACTGTGCCCAGTTTTGGGCCCCTCACTTCAGCAAGGACATTGGAAGGCTGAAGCACGTCCAGAAATGGGCAATGAAGCTGGGGAAGGGTCTAGAGAACAAGTCTTCAAGGAGTGGTTGAGGGAAGTTGGGGGTGTTAAGCCTGGAGAAAAGGAGGCTCAGGGGAGACCTTATCGCTCCTGGCAGGAGGTTGTAGTGAGGTGGGGGTTGTTCTCCCATGTGACAAGTGACAGGACTAGAGGATACGGCCTCAAGTTGTGCCTGGGGAGGTTTAGGTTGGATATCAGGAAGAATTTATTTACACAGAGGGTTGTGAGGCATCGGAACAGGCTGCCCAGGGAGGTGGTGGAGTCCCCATCCCTGGAGGGAATTAACAGCCGTGTAGGTGTGATTCTGAGAGACATGGTTTAGGGACCCTGGCAGTGCAGCATGACCGGTTGGGATCGATGATCTTAAAGGTCTCTTCCAACCAGATGATCATGTGACTCTGCAATTCTGTGTAATTACTGGTCAATGGAATTTAAATTTGGGGAAATTCTCCCTTTTTCCATTGACAAAATCTCAGTCATTCTGACCAACTTGACAAAGGTGCCTAGAAAGGCCAAGGTCTCCTCATATCTGAGGATCCCTTGTGGGGTGGCTTTCTACAGCCATAAGGGTCACACACAGACTAGTCCATACCCTGGGCCTTGCACGTGCATGAGTTAAGTTCACATCTTATTGGGCTGTGCAAGTCGAGGTCGGCACCTCCCAACGAGCTGGATTTACTATTCCTGCACAGAAAAGTGACAGGACATGCTTGTGAGGGCTTCTAAGGAGTCCCACTTGAGAAGGGACGGAAAGGGGTTTTGCTGGGTATTAGTGTTGGAATTACTATAATGTCCCCATTCCTTTAAATATTTTATATTCAATCCAGACAAAAGTGATTTTATTTTCAGTAACTTTGGCTCTGTCTGAGTTAGAGCAGGTGAAAGATCAGGTTATCTATTCCATGTACCATCTGTGATTTGACAAATGGGAGTTCTGAAAGTTCCACAAAGAGGGAAATCTTGGAAAAAAGTTTTTTAAAAAAGGCAATAATCATGGAATTGCAAAACCTGGAATGACCTGGAGGCTGGCATCCAGGTTCTGGGGATCCCCTGCTCAGCGGTGGCTTTCAGCTCCTCTCATTCCCACACCCTCCCCAGCACAGGGCTGAAACCAGGACACCCAAACCATGAGATTTTTCAGTTCTGCTTCCGCATCAGGGTACTTCTGGACCCTGAGAACGCGACAGGAGCTCTCCAGGCTTCTGCAAGGCAGAGATGTAGGAGGGAAGCCTTGATTGGGTCTGAGGTTCCTTCATAAGGCTTTGGTTACTGTGTTGTTGTTGAAAAAGGTAAATGCAAGGAGACTTAGCACTGCAAGCCGAGATAAGCATGAAAGAAGGAAAACCTGCCAATTACCAGTTTGATCTAATAGTGCAATAATGCATTCTCCACACGGTAAAACAATATGAGGCAGTGGAGGTACTATAATTAAGGAAATAACTTAATCCATACATGTTTAATTACAACCACCATTTATCTAAGAACGCGCACTCTGTTTTGAATAGTAATTTGAAATCACTAAAGCACTAGTTGAACAATAGATGAACAATTAATTAGTGGAACAATATAATTTTCATTTAATACTAATCTGGACCTGCACATCGAAGGCATTCAGCACAGTGGAAATGAGATTTCAGTGGATCCTTTAATGGTTTGTCTCTGGGACCTCAAACCATGAAAAGTAACACAGACCACGGAAGCCCAGCACGTAATTGTCCTTATTGCATAACGTTAAATTTAGCACTTAGAGGTGTCCAGCTTCTGAAATTGCATAGTCAGGGCTGTTATTTGTAATCGCTGTAGCTTTGAAAAAAATCCCAATTGTCAAATTCCTCGTTTCTTATACTTATTTTGAAATTTTACATCATTTGAACAAAACTGTAGTGAATAAGTCTAGTTGCTTTGATGTTTTATACTTTATAGAAAATGGGAAAAAAATAATAATAACTAAACCAGTCCATTAACAGTCTTCTTTTTTCTTCTGGGTTTGTTGTTGTTGTTTGTTTGTTAGGGTTTTTATTTGTTTGTTTGGTTGTTGTGTGATTTTTTTCCCCCTTGATAAAATACCCTGAAAGAAAACACGTGCATTTTACCGAATGTTCCCCAGAGCAGTGGCCAAATAAAACTTGTCCGTGTAAACTCGGGTAATGCAACAACCTGAAGATCACAGTGTCGGGGTGTGAACGGAAGCTCTCTTGATGGAGTGATGCTTTCCAAGGCATTTCTGATCAGTCCCAGCAGTGTTTAATCCTTTAGTATCACGTGGTATTCATTCTTTTCCCTACTTTCATGGATACCTTTCTGTTTCTGTTATAATTTTGCAAGAATTAGGAAAAGGCTTATAGAATTAAAACCATTGTTTCAGTGTTTGTAACAGCTCCTAGGATGTGCTGGTTTTAGTTTCTAAGTCATCAAGCTTGACCGTGGATTTCTTACCAGAAAACTTAATCCGCTTATTGAGTAAGACATTTCCTCAAGTTCCTTTTATTAGAGTTTCCACGTGACCCCTCTCGTTGTCTCAGCTGGGTATTTAAGCTGCTCCCCACGTAGTTGCCAACCCTTTTTGTAAACACTACTTTCTGATATCCAGGTTTTAGGTACCCTCCGCCATTGCAAAGCTGTTTGGTGTGATGATGGAGCCGATGTCATCTGCAGTTCATTCCTTCACCTCATCCCCTCCTCGTGCTTAGTTTGGGAATTTTGTAACCTTCCATGGAAAACGTGAATGAAAGATGGAAATGCTCGTGGTGGTGGCAGTCCTGGGGAATGAGTATTCCACTGTGTGTCCAGCTGAGCAGTTTCTGCATGTGGGAAGCTCTTGCTGAGATGTGAAAACTGGAGTTGCTGCTGTGGTGGTGTTGTTGGGTAGCTAAACCACCAGACACAGAGGAAAGTCAGTGACTTCTGTCTGCACCTGTAAAGGGTTGGAGCTTGACCTCAGCTCAGTGCCTTTTGGGAAGCTAGTGTGCAAGATGATGTTGATGTATTGCAGTAGAGTCCACACGTGGTGATTTACTCTGTGCAGGAGTCAGTAATCTCTTCAAGGACTGTCTCCTAGAATTCGAGGAGATAGCGTTGCTTTCCCCAGATTGGGAAATAACAAAGATATTTTTGAGCAGTGTGTCACTCACATTGATTTATTAGAACAAAACAGACTCTTAACCTGCAGTGGTCATAAAATTCACATGAATCACTGTAATTTAGGCTCCTCATTTACATGAAAATTGGTTCCTTCTGAGAAAGATTCTATATGGAACAGACATTTGAGTTTTAATCATCTCTGTTTAAATAGATCTGAGGCATCCAGGGGCCCTCTTGAACTGAGCAGATTTTTTTTCTGGCCTCTGTTGTGCCACAAAATCAAGTGCATGGAAGCTGGAGACTTTGTGTTGGATGCTGCACAATGAGAAGGTGGGTGTTGGAGCCTTTTCATAGCACAAATCAGGCACTCTGGGCTTGCCCTACGGCCTTAGACAAGTTGCTTATGTTTGAAGCTGATCATTGGTTTTCTGTGAGAAAATGCAAATTGAAACTGTAAGAAGGTGCTTCCTTTAATGAACTTCCTGTTCTAATGCTCAGGTTTGATTTGTTTGACAAAACAAATTCATGCTAAATGTTAAACTCATTTTTAGTGGCAACTTTAAAGTAAAATAAACCAGAATATCTACAAAATCTTTTAAAGTTTGTTGAATTTAAATGTTTCAGGAGATCCAATCCAACTTGAGTGAACTTTAAGTCTGAAATATCTCAACTTCTGCTTTTGGTCCCAATTCAGGACAGGATTTCCTCCTGAAATTCCTGTAGAACTGGTGATCTGTTTTTACTGTGGCCTATTTAATAATGCTTCAACCTCATAGTCTTCCCAAATTAAATGATTGTTTCACTGTAGAGAGAGCAGCAGATGTTCTAAATTCTATTTCTTTTTGAAACTGCATTTTTTCCTTGTCACTTTGGCTTGTTTCTTTTTTAGTTTCCCTCTCTGTCTCTCCCCCTGCTTCAAACAAGCCTGACAGACCTGAGCCCTCAACATTTTCTTGCTCAGAAAAATACCATCTCATCTGAGGACTTCACTGTGGCCTGAGAAGGCTCCATTCAAATGAGACTTTCTCCTGAGTTTCCAGTAAATTGCATGGTAAGTCTCCAGCTGTTTTTCAGTTGGGTCTCAAACGTCCTCTGTAGCTGCATGCTGGCTAAAACCTCAGAGGGATAAAACCTCACTGCTTCCATACAGCACGGCCAAGCCTTGCCTGGGCCTTGCTGAAAACCTGCAGTCTCTGTTCTCATTGAGCTCTCATTTTCATCTCCCGGTTATTACAACGGAACTTGTAGCTCCTTCTTATTCCTGTATAACTTCGGGCAGAGCTGATGAAATACAATAATCTGGATGGATCTGGAAGGAAAGTCTTGCACATGTCTGGATTTGAATGAAATTAAGTGGATTTGTTTTACAAACCCACTCTTTTTCTTATAGACAGCGTATTTTAAATGAGACACAGGAAGTGGGACAGTGAACTCATGAAGATGTGATCTAAATGACTGGCATGTAGGAAAACAGATTTTCTGTAAAAAAATTAATTTATTTGAATATACCCATGCAACCAAAGTTATGCATATTACCGGCAGCATAACACCCGTGAAATCACTGCTCACCATAACGCGAACAAGGCAAAGCCCCACAGGGCTCCTGGTTCCCTGTGTCTGTGGAGTGTTTCAGGGGCTGGATTAGGTGTGGGAGGAGATCAGGACAGCCTCCAGAAATGCAGCTGATTTTCTAGCTCAAAAAGCAGCCATGCCAGAATAATGCATATTTGAATGTTTCATATTCTTCATCAACTTGATAACGTTATCAACAACTTCCATAGTGTTTATTTTTTTAATTTCTTCTCTTAGGTGCTCATTATTAAGCTCACATAAATCTGAGTGTTATGCTGCCTCGTGCATCTTAGAGAGTTGTGTTTATCCATTTATTTCAAATTAATAACTGTTGTCTTTAAACAGATCTTAAGAGACAGGTAACTGCAAGGGACAATATGTCTCAAGAACCACTTCTCCTTTTGAAGTATTACCCAGAAGAATACCTGGATTTCTGTTTGCTAGGCTTAAACAGCTTCAAGGAATTGCTTGTTTATTACAAATGTCACTGAGAATTTGGATTGTTAGCAAGTCCATCACAGGTGAAATTCAGACCGTTGTCTCTTGGGTGCTTTCTTTTTTCTTTTAGAATCACAGAATGACAGACTGGTTTGGGTTGAAGGGACCTTTTAAGCTCCTCTAGTCCAATCTTGCCCTGCAGTGAGCAGGGACATCTTCAACTAGAGCAGGGTGCCCAGAGCTCCAAGGTCCAATCTGACCTGGAATGGTGCCAGGGATGGGGCTTTCCCCATCTCTCTGGGCAACCTGGGCCAGGATCTCACTGCCCTCGTCATAAAAATTTCTTCTTTCTATCTCATCTGAATCTCCCTCTGTCAGTTGAACCATCATCCCTTGTCCTGTCTCAACAGCCCCCGCTGAACAGCCCCTCCCCAGCTTTCTGACAGCCCCTTGAAGCACTAAGGTCTCCCTGGAGCCTTCTCTGCTCCAGGCTGAACACCCCCAATGCTCTCCCCTCTCCTCCCAGCAGAGGGGTTCCACCCTCCCATCAATTCCTGTGGCCTCCTCTGCTGTGCTGAGGAGCCCGGAGCTGGACCCAGCGCTGCAGGGGGCTCTCCCCAGAGCAGAGCGCAGCAGAGGGGCAGGATCCCCTCCCTCCAGCTGCTGCCCACGCTGCTGGGGATGAGCCCAGGGCATGGGGGGCTTCTGGGCTGCAAGCGCACGTTGTCAGCTCATGCCCAGTCTTCCATCCACCAGCACCCCCAAGTCCTTCTCCTCAGGGCTGCTCTCAATCACATCATCTTCCAGCCTGGGTTGATATTGACCCAGGTGCAGGACCTTGCACTTCACCTTGTTGAACCTCATGAACTTCACACAGTTCCACATCTCCAGCTTGTCCCTCTGGCATCCCACTCCTCAGGCATGTCAACTGCACCAACGGGCTTGGTGTCATCTGAAAGCTTGCAGAGAATACACTAGATCCTGCTATGTCATTGATGGAGATATTTTAACCTCTTCATGAGAAAGAATTCACATTTTGGAAAAAAAAAAAGTGAGTAAAACTGGCTGATAGGAGAACACTATTGATGAGCTGTTCTGCCTGGAACAAGCCAAATCCCATAAAATAACTTCAAGGGAGTTTGGAAACCCAAATCCTCACTTCTCTTGAGTCATAGATGTGGACCTAGCAGAGACATTTAGCTCATGGCACTACCCACAGCCCGCCAACACCTCAGGTAATTGCTTGCAATTCTGTATCCTTAAGGGAATTTTATTTTATCACTGCTTTCCTTGCTAACATCCCCCTCTGCTCCAAAGTTGCTAACCACCATTTCCTGTCAGATTGCCAAACTGATTAACGTAATTAAGTTAAACTCAGACTACCACCTACACTTGTAGATGGCAAAGCTGCTTTAAGGAGTTTGCACCTTTGGCCCATTACAGCTGATGCAACATTGCCATTTTTCGAAAAGTCATCGCCATCTTCTCTTGGAGAAAAAAACCCCAGCATGAGTCTCTTGCGCTGGAGCTGTTGTAGCTCTGCTGTTTTATCCCCTTGTCTGTCTGTCCCTCTTCGCTCTCATTTTGAGTAAGGGGTGCACGAAAGACTTGGTATGTGGGTGATCTGCAGAGCTTTAGTGACCTCTGAGTTTTCGCTGCTAGCTAAAATGTTTTGGCTAACCCAACTAATTGGGAAGGAAAGGACACGGTAGCCCATGAGCTGGCAGCCCTGAGGGCCAAGATACTGCGATAAGCAGTGGGTGTCTGTAGCCCCTCTCAGTAGAAGGCATGGGGTTATCTTCTCAGCTCCATTGGGGCAGTGAGACGATTCACATGCTGCCAACCCAGTTGGGGCAGGAGTAACCTCTAGCATGGGGGCAGCTTCTTCCAGAGGAGGTGATGGGATCACTGCTTTAATCTCCCACCCACTGGGGATTAAACTACGTGGGTACCAGGATGCTTCCTAGAGCATAACTGGGCCAACAAAAAAGCAGTATTTTGAGGATAGCAAAATTATTAAAGCCATGTCATCTTTTGTCAGGAGTAGCTTGGGGCCCAGGCGATGGGGAACTTGCAGTGTTCCCTAGTTCTCTTTCACTGACATCTAACCTATAAAAATACTCTCATTTCCAGCTGCATACTTTGATATAAAATGGTAAAAAATAAGTTTAACAGCCTTCTGAAGTTTTCTGTTTGCTTGCCATCTGTCAAGTCTCTCTTTTATAGTGGAGCTAGCTAGCTTATATTAGTCATTTGGGAGGTACCGCATTGATTTACATTACGGCGTGTCATAAACCAGGGTGTGATGAATCTAGTGTGCTAATAAAAGCTAATGATACAAGTAGAACAATATAAGGTGGGACAGTGCTAATGTTATACCTTTCTGAGAACATGTAATTAAACCTTCCTCGAGCTTTTACTACTCTATGTGGGTTTTCGCCCATAATCTCAAGGTTACCTTTACGTATTATTTTTAAAATGGTTTAGTATTTTTGCTGAATTCCTCATTACAAAGAACAATGGTGCATATATATTATTAAATCAATGATTGATTTGTTCTACATGTAACTTTTTAGCTCTTCTGGCTACAAAGAAAATTCTCACTTGTGTGGAAATCATGGCTGGTTTTCACTAGCCAAAAATCTGCTCCTCTCTCTTATTGATTTTAGTGTTTAAAAACAAAATGCTGTGCTTTTTGAAAATGAAGGGAAGAAGATCCATCCTGAACGTGAAAGTAACGCTCAGTTCTTCTGTGTTCATACCATGATGCCCAGATGTCCTCCACATGTTGGGTCTGGCAGCTGAGAAGCTGAGCAGAATTTCAGGCGTCAAGAACAATTAGGTGTTAACTAAAATGATGTATTTTCTTGTCCCCCTTGTGACTCGCCCTCTACTAAGCCTCTTTCTTGGGCACCTTGTCCTGCATGCTGGGAGTTATTCACAATATACCTAATCCGTGAGTACTTGGCAGTACTAGTACACATAGTATATAGTTACCATGTAATTAGGCTGAGTGTTAATCTGTTCGTTGCTCTCGTGTTGGGGAAATGTTGGTCTCTTGCTCTTCAGAACTAGCCAATGCTTGAGAAGACGCCGCCTTACCTTTTGCTTTTATTTTATTCCTTAGCATTTCAAAACTTCTGAAAAACATTTAAAAACCTTTAAATAAGGTTTAAAAACCTTTAAATATGGGTGTTTTTCTCTGGAGTTGCTGAGTACCACCATCCAAAATAGTTATTTTCTACATTTTTATTTCTCTTATCTTGTGTGGTGTTCGCTCTTGTGTGATACTATGCACATGTGCAACTGCTGTGTGCAAGGAGCTGGGGAACGAGTGAACATGCCCATGGTTGTCTCTGTAGGGCAAGACTAACATTTACATGAAGGAAGTGATCAGTTCCTGCCCAAAGCTGTAAGAGAAATTTCCCACCTTTAGCCCAAGCAATGGTGCTCTTCTGCACCTATTGGAATGCGGAATGGTGCCAGCCACCATGATGTTGGAGGAGCGCGCAGAAGCACGCATAGTTGTATATCCCCAGAGAATTGGGAAGTGTTCAGCAAAACCTGCATCAGCCTCTCCCTCTCCACCTTTAAAGTGAAAATAGTCCGATATTCTGCTGCGCATCTTTTCTCCCTCCCTTCCCGGGAAGCTCTGTGACATCAGCTCCCCCGCTGACGTGTTGTGTGCTGGCTTATGCTGGGAAGGTTAATAATGGGGAGGATGTGTGATGAGCCTTATCTAACAGATTTTCCCAGAGAGAATAAATCAGAAGAAGCCCTCTTCTCGGCTGTCTTTCCCATTGAGATTCAAAGCCCCAGTGGCTGCTTCAATTACTAATTATAAGTTACAGTCAGCCATGAAGGGAACAGAACAACAACCATGTGACTTATGTGAATAATCACACTTTGCTGCTCCAGCTTGAGCTTGGATTGCCGAATGCTGATGGACTGTGATAATTTCTTGTCTTTGGATCAAAGAAAAGGAGAGAAAACTGTAAATGTAGAAAAGAAAGGAAAGGAAAAAAAGGAAAGAAGAAGCGTTGAAGAAGATGAAAGAAAGACTAGAGTTAGCCTAAACATGCTTGATGATGTTACAAGTTGAGCATCAGACTAAAATGATCACACAAATGTGTGTTCACTGAGGGGTTTTTGGTGGGCTGAGAGTAGTGGAAGAATGGAGGTGATGCTGTAAGTTTTCCAGGACTCCTCTCTTCCTTTGTTTTGTTTCCTAAACTCACTCTGTCTCATTTTCGTCCATCTTGAGCATTCCCTTCTGATCACCATTTCCTTTTCTAACAGTGGTAGCTGAATATTCTCTGGTAGGATCTTTTCCAGTCCTGCATTGCTTTCACTCCCTCTGGGCCACTGTCTCATGATTATTCACCTATTTCTGTTGTGGATGTTACCCCCCATTATCTTCACACAGTTTTCTCAGTTTTCATCTTCATTCTTTGAGTCTGTACTTTATTTCTGTGTCCTGGTTGGTTCATCACTATTAATCGAAGTCCATAATGCAATTACAGATGCAGCTCTGCCCTCAACTTGCCCTCCTCCATTCTCCAGTGCTGGGTCTTCATCCATTCTAACCACTGTGGAGACCTGGGTTATGAAACCTAGCGCATATCCTTCACCCCGTATCTATCCCTTTGGACTCTCATCTCTGCTGTCATTTCTCCAGTCGCAAATACACCATTCTGAACTCACCCCCATCCTTCTGGATGTTTTTCATGAGCTTTGTGTGTCAGAGAGAGGTTGTGTTCCTAGCAGAAGCTCAGCTACCTGTTGGCATAGCAAATAAAATGGGGCTAACTCTGTTCCAGCAGAAGGTGGTAGATGCCTCGGCAGTGCAAGACAGGCTGAAAACTGATTTTGTGGGTGATGATTTAGGTATTCAGAACCGTGACAAAGTCAAAACAGAACTGGTGTCACACAACATGGCCAAGAACCAAGGAAACACCGTGTCACTTCTGCTGCTTTAAGTACTTCCTGATCTACACATTTAAGAGGATGGTAGCCTGGTGACCTCTCTGTTAGGGTTTTTTCTGAATAAAATTTGGTTCTCTTTCGAGTTCAACAAAACAGAATATCAGAATATTGAATCAGAATATTTGAAAAGGGGAAAGAATGGCCCATGTGATCTGTGAATGATCACACGCACCAGAAATAATGCAGGCATATGGTAACATGGTAAATTAATAAGCAAGACAAATTTGACACCCCACAGACAAAAAGCATCTTCAACTGATCGACAGTTCATCAAATATTTACTGCTGAGAACAAACTACAAGGTAAAAGATGGTCAAAAGCCATGAAAATAATGTTAAATTATGAGTAAGAGAAACTTCAAATTACTTTAGTGTCTGATGTTTAGTAGCAAACACTGATGGAAGATGAAATGCTTGAAAATCTTTATGAAAATCAGTTCTGTGCAAAATTGCCTTCTTTGGAGCACCCCTCATCTGTGTGTTTGCATTAGGATTAAAATTTCAGCTTTTTTTTTTCTTTTTTGCTTTCTTTTTTTTCTTTTTGATCAATCATAGATGTAAGAACAACCACATCAGCAGGTTTTTCACCAGAGGACTGAAGAAAATATTCAAACATGTACTTAGTCTCAGCCTCGGTAATGTTTGAGGGTAGTTAAAAAGCCTTTTCAGAGAGAAATTTGATGCAATTAACCAGCTTCCGATCTGCCGTATCAGCAAGCCACAAATTTGTGCGATGCAGACAAATGCTGACACAAAGCTAAGAAAGTTTACTGAGCTTACTGGTAGCCTGAGCTGAATAGATTAAAAATGGTTTTATGCGGAATTTGTAAAATAAGCCTGTTGATTAAAAAAAAAAAATCTCTCTTACATATTACTCAAATAGCCACAGATGAACTCGCCGAGATCTAGCAGAGGGGGTTCATTAGTACAGCGGGATTCATTCCTGC
>NW_010416845.1:83612-90242 GCF_000710305.1 Buceros rhinoceros silvestris | reverse complement strand
TTAGGCAACATTTAAGTGCCATTTTTTGGTAACAGTCTTACTAATTTGATTTGTGCCTGATTATTTGTATATTTATTGTATTATATATTGTATTATTTGTATATTTAGTTTTATGCTACAGAAAGCTGTGGAGTCGCTCTTTCTCCCAGACACCATCCTCATCCAAGCTCTTTGTGTCGCTACAGACTCCTCTGCATCTGAAGGCCCCTAACATTTGATATGTGCTGGTCGTGGTGCACAGCTTTCTGCTGAGCCTCAGTCAGTAAAGTTGTCATGCTTTGCATCGGTGACACTTGAGAATGTTGTCACAAATGAATTCAAGGTGTGAAGCAAATGCATTCATTAAAATCCATGAACACCATCATGGATCCTCTCAGTCGTAGCTCACATCCTGTTAGATTGCTTTTGCGTAATAGCAGCCCTACTTTGGGATGAACAGACCTGTAAAGGGTGCTTATGAGAGCAACTCAAAAAAAAGCTCCAGCGGCAGGGGCTTTGGCTTTGTGATAGCCTTGGAACATGGCCCAAGCTCATCAAAAAGTATGGGAATGTTTGAAGCACGCTTGGGATGAGATAATTTCAAACGAAGGTGACACTTGTGGTCTGAGACAGCTCGTGAAACACCATGATTTTGAGAGGGGTCTGCTTGGGGACTGAAGATTTAGTAGCATGTCAAACTCAAAGTCAACACAGCAGAATTTAATGCTGTGTAAATGGGAGCCAAAGACAATGCCCTCATGAATCCACGTGATAGATGTGCCCGTGTTTCCCACAGCTGTATTCTCTAGCACCAGAGTTTTGCTGTGAAACAACAATCGTTTCTAGGAAAAAGGAATACAGTATTGATTTTCAGTTCTCAGGGAAGGTTGCTGAAGTATTTTTACATGAGAGAAAGCCTTTACTGTTTTTAAATTAAAATCCTCAGTTTTCTAAAAATAAATCCGTTCAGGTGAAATAAACTTTTGAGCGCAACCCATATCGGATGGTGTTGACGAGCTTTTAAAACTGATCCTTAAGCGAGTAGTAAGTGTTAATTGTCTGGTTTATCATACAGAAAGACATACAGGGCCCAAACGAGCTGGAGCATGTCGGCGAGTCGCTGGCAGTTTGCTTCACGGGGCACTGGGCAATAGGCACGTTATGTTCACTTGCAGCTGCTTTGGTTTCCTTTAACTGCATGTTGTGTGAACTAAAGGATTTCACCCGACAGATTTCGGCTCTACCTAGCAGTTGAAAGATGAGCATAACACACGTTAAACATCTCAATAAAACAAAGCTGGCTATTGCAATATCTGAAAACAATTTTATTTTTCATAAAGATTATGTGATCCTCTAGTGTGGTAACTCTGGCTGAAAGTGGAGAGGTGTTTTATTTAATGAGGTTCCATGCAGTTGAGGTTACTCCTTCCTCTTTCTTATAAACTAGATAGTCTTTGGAGTAAATAACATCCCATGGCTGGGAAGTAAAAGCTTATCTGCCGCTTTGTACCAGGGCATCCATCCCGGTACCGAGCAATGGTACTGGTTTTGTAACATGTATGATGAATATTCTCAATTTCCTTCCATCCAGATTCCTCTCTAGCAGCTGTCTTACCGTTTAGAGACATCCTATCTTTCCAGTTCCATATCTAAGTGATGGCTCCTTTCTACAAAAGCTGCGTTCACACTGGCTAAAAGCACGCTGACTTTGTGCCTGTTCTTTTCTCTAGTGCTACACAAAGAGTGTTGCAATTTACTGGGAATGTGCTGATTAGAACTGGAAGGAATTTTTTAATTAGATGTCGTTCTTTCAGATTTCTTTTTGATCAGGCAACAGATTCAGCAACACCAAACTGCTTAGAGGACTGATTTCAAGCAATATTTTATTGAAAAACTTAATTACTAACTTTGAAATTGTTGAAAAACCACTTTTGTTCTCTTTCCTTGGTAATAATGGCTCATTTTTGGCTAGCCTGAACTTTTGTTTAGGCACTCAGTTAATGATGCAGTGCATACCAACTGGAAAAGGGTATAAATCCATTTCAAAAAGATGGAGCAAAATAAGTTAGGAATTGAGGTTATTCCCTGTGCTGTGCAGCCTTCCCTTTTCCGTGTTAAGAAAGTCATTGTAGTGCTTATTGCTTGTGGCAATGCCTCCTGGAATGAGATTTAGGCACGTTAAATCCTTCTGTCTCCTTAATTCCTTTGGCAGCAAATGGTGGCGATACAAAGGCTTCTGTTGTCAGTGAGATTATACCAGTCCTTAAACTGTTGGAAAGGAGCGGTGCTTTCTGACTGTGAAAGAACTGCGCTAAGTGCTCAGAAATGTTAAATGGGCTTAGCAGTTCTCAGGACTGAAGTCAAAGAACTTGCCTCATTTCCAGGGTTTTCTTGTTTTCTTTTTCTCACTGAAAAGAAAGAGAAAGAAAGAAGAGGCAAAATGACAAGCCGAAGTGCCTATTTGTTGATGTTTCCATTTTCTTGCTGTGCTAAAAAAAAAGAAGAGTCTTGTGGGTTTTGTGGAGTCTTGTGGCAAGAAGCCTTTAAAAATTAAGTTAAATTAGATTGTTGGAAATGTGACCTTTAGCAAAATGCTTCAGTTTTTCTCATCCCCTTTCCATTCCCCCTACCTCATTGCTGTTGTTTGTAGAGCACAGCTAACTTAGAGCATCTGCCTCCGAACATTATGAGGTTGTTATCTGCTGTGCTGGAGAGTATTTCTGTGTAAAAACCGAATCCGTCATTTGTTTGACGGAGACTACAAGCAGTCTGTGCCAGACCAGACGGTGCTCTCATCAAGCAGTGAGACAGCCAAAACTCAGCAGAACTGGTTTGCTGCAGACGTATCTGTGGGGAGATTAACGAATGACAAAGCCAGGAGCTGGTGGGCCAGGGAATGCACTGCCTGCAGCTAGCTTTTGAGGATGACAGGTATCGAAGGGTCAAGTTGATGAGGAGAGACAGCAGGAAGACATCTAAATAGCTTCAAAACTGTATGAGGAAGAAGGTACCTGCGGATAAGATCCTAGTCGAGAACCCCGAGGAGGCTGTTGTTTAAGTGGGGATTCCCTGAGACATTCACTCTGGTTGGAAGGGAGAAGGAGTGTCTTCACGGCAGCGTTTTTCTGTTGGATTGGTTATAGCGGTACAAGAGGACTGGGAACTTCGATTTCAGCCCAAAGCTTCATGTAAGCACTTTGGGAACCATGCTTATACACAGAGGCGAAGTGGGTGTATACCCAAAGGAGCACCACCCTTTTGGGGCTGCACTCGTGGTCACGTACATTGGCTGTGGGGAGTCACCTTGCTGCAGAGGGTGACTATGAAGCCAGGATGAATCCCAGTTCTTCTTTCTGATGCACAGAGAAAACAAAGCCAAGGGACGAGTTTAACTTGTTTGCGTTCCAGAGCCATTTCATAGACTTTATCACTGACATTTGAGCAACTTCAAAACATTGAAGAGATTACCTTCAAGAAGTTTTGGAAAGCCAGGGTGTACTAAATGCAGTTGTTTGCTAAGCTGGGTCTATTCTCGGTTTGTATTGTCTCCCACCAAAGTTTTAAAAGTTTTGAAGATGTAACTTCATTTTCATGATGTGCTTTTCTGGTCCTGTGATAGCACAGGATGAAATCAGTACACTTCAAAGAGCCTCAAAGCCTCCCAAAGATGTCCCAGCTACAGGCAGACACTACACCTGGTAACCAAACCATCTGGTGCCTATGGGGATATTTTAACTTAGGTGTAGATTGACAAGGTTATGGGCTGAAAAATGCAGGTAACAGTCATAGAATCACAGAACCATCTGGTTGGAAGAGACCTTTAAGATCATTAGGAGCCTAACTGTTCCCCCTGCACTGCCAGGGTCGCTAAACCCTGTCCCTCAGTGCCACATCTGCGGTTTTAAATGCAGAGGGCAGCCAGAGCAACACCGTTAAAAGTCAATATAGATAAGCTTAGGTAAGTCTAAGCCTGTTAGGCTGATGCCGTGTATTTTTATTTGTGTTTGTTCCTTTTTGTGTTTCCGTTTTGTTTATTTTTCACTAAGAGCTTCCTCTATCTGTTTGTCTTAGATACCACATTTCTGAGAAGCCCAATTATTTGTGTGAATTTCTTTTTCTGCCATAGTTCTGTCCTCTCTGGTTTTGATCTCTTGCAAGAATACACTTTTATTTCTTTCCTATCTGGGAAAAACCAGTCCCTTAGAACCATGAGACAGTAATTATGTGCAAAGCGTACCGCTTTGTCTTGCATTTATATTAGATACAGCAGTAAGTAATATTTTATTTCTCCTTAGTATTCAGGGAGCAGAGAGGTTGAGACCAGCATGACCACCCCTGGGTGATGACAGAGCAGAGGAATGACACCAGGCTCCTGACGTTTCGCTCTAGCGCTCTGTTAACCCCAGGAGTCAATAGCAAACCCACAGATCTGTGATTCAGGAGCTAATTGATTAACTGCAAAATTCCAATGTCTTTATTCCTGCCGGAGAGCATCTCACTGGAGGAGACTGTCTCCAAGTACAAAACTGGTGGGTGTGTGATATGAATAAAGCCAAGATGTCCACCCGCTGAGATCGGAGTGCGTGTGAATGCGTGGTTCTGCAATTTAATGCTTTAATTTGGGTAAAACTAGTGAAAACCTGCAAACTCAAGTTATGTTTCAGTCACAGAGCCTGATGTGTGTTTTCTACTGCAGTGCAACATGTGAGATGTAAAAATTCCCATGTGGCAGGAAGCACAAAGACACCGTTTCTTGTTTGCTTTATTTGTAATTTAGAGTACACTGTGCCATACCTCGGTGTAATGAAGGCTTTTCCCCCACGCCCCATTCCTCAGCACATCTTCTTCACACCTGTGGTACAGATTTCATACTGTACCTTGAGATAATGTCAAGCTCCCGTTGATCTGAGATGAGCTGGACAAGCTAAAGAGAGAGGTGATGAAGCAGGCAGGCGAAATCACCAGCACACGGGAGGAGATGGTAAAACTTGCTCATGCAGAGACATTGGTGTCTCCCGATCATGGCGACAAGGCAGCAAACACAAAAGTATGTGCTTTGTTCTTCATGTGAAGTGCAGAAAGAAAAAGAAGTTATTCCTTCCACTTAACCCCATTGTACAGGTGAGCTTTGCTCCGCCGTGCTAAAATAACGGCGGGCTGACTCAAAAACTACCGAAATGCCACTGCAATTCTTTGTTGCCCCAATTAACGTTGTATTTCAGTAACTGCCAAACAACAGGTTAATTGTTAAAACTACATGCAAAATGCTGGCAGCCAATATTTGTGCCTTCTTACCCAGCGCCGCTCTGCAGCAGGATAAAGCACTTGGGTATAATTAAACGTGACGGTGGAGTTAATTTTCACACATATTCTCCAGCACATATGTCAAAGACGGCGTGATCCACCCGAGTGCCAGCTGCTCTGTCATATCCGACACCAGAGGCTCTACTTTGGCCTCAAGTATTGAATTTGAGTGTTTCCATCAAGACCTGCCTGCTTCGTTCCTGTGGGTTTGGTGTGCCGACGTGGGTGTTTCACGGCTTTCAGCCGGGTGGTTGTTTTCGTCTTCGTCTCCACATTTGCCTCAGGAAAGATGTGTCCCCGTTTATTTACTTTTATCACACCTCACCTGTCACGTGTTCTGGATTCTGCCGCAGTACCCGATGCTATCTTGGTTTCCTGGCTGTTTGTGCACTATAGGAGTAATTTAAACTGAGGTTTCTCTTCTTGCGCTACTGCTCTCCTTCCCCCTACTCTAATTTTAGTGAACTGCTGCAGGAAGGAGGAAATGGAGGAGAAAATTTTTCGGTTTTCAAATTGGACACCAAAAGATTTATCAAAGATCAGAATTGAATGAAAAAATCTGTCTTTAATACCCTGGGGGAAAACCCCCACCTTATGCAATTTTCTGTGGAGTCATTCCCTGCTGTCTAATTTGCTGATGACATTTTAATTAGGTGATCCTACAAATGCTTGGTAATTGATCTGGCTGCTCAAGTAGGTTTGATTCAAACATATTAAAAGGGTCCACAGGGCTCTTGGCCTGGCACTCGGGTGAGTGAAAGAAAACTTGTCTCTGTTTTCAGTCGCATCTTCTGCCACTGACTGTGGCTTTTTTCGTTCCTGTTGACCAGTGCAGGTTTAAGAGAAGAAGGTGGTGCTGGCTTTTGTTGCCCATTGTAGAGATGGCTCCTAGGACAAGGTCCAGATTACCAGGCTAGGTAGAAACATCAAATCTGCTCCATGGTTAGGAGTGATAGTAAAATGAGCAGCTGACCTACTGTGCTGGGATTTGACCATATAGTGAAGTTTCACTTCAAAATTTATATACAGAAGACGTGTATTAGAAGGATTTTTTCCTTTTCTAGCACTTTTGCCTGATACCTGATTTACCTCTCCAAGGTAAGAGCGGATAAACTGTGTGTTAAAATACCGAACCCAGAAATTCATGATGAAGTCTGATGGTTGATACATGTGTTTTGGATTCTCCTTCATGGAAGTTGTCTCCAAAAACTGCAATGCTGAACCAAATAATTCGGTGCTGATACTTAACAGAGAAAAACCCGATGAATGTTGAGCGTGTACATGTGCCAGCTGGGAACAAGCACGCAGCCCTGCTGCTGGGTGAACCTAGGGACACAAAGCCACGTG
>NW_010416845.1:74076-83491 GCF_000710305.1 Buceros rhinoceros silvestris | reverse complement strand
GGATTCAGCTCCTCATCATAACTGCTTCCTTTTTGTGTAGGAGCATATAAAATCATCTTAAAAAATATACTTTTGCATGCCAACCCCCCATCAGTCTTGCCCAAGGTCAAGGTCAAACTCCCTCATGAGGACTGTTCGCTGGGATTTACTAGATTTGTATCTCAGTACAGTTCATTCCATATAATAAAATAAGAATAATTATAGCTCTAAACCATTTTATTAGTTCCTCTGCACACCAGCTGGGATATGACATATTAATAACATCTGCTTTACCGAGATAACCCATGTCCAGGTTTGCTGTTATTTTTTTTTTACTGCTATATATTGAATTCTAAGTAGTTCTCTGGTTTGCCAGCTGAACTGGAAGGTAACCCAGTTTGCTGCTTATGCATCTTGTGTTACTAACTCAGCCAAATCTTCCGCTTTAGGCACAATCCCTCTCCTAGCCAGAATCTCCTAATTGCTTTGGTTTTTAAGTGCTATAGAAATCCGCCTCTTTTTTATGTCTGACCAAAAAATGGACTTAATGAGTCTGGGATAAAGGAGTAGGGAGCTGGGAGACCCTGTGGCTCCAAAATCAGTGCCTCAAACCCAGGGGATGAGCCTGCATCTCTGCAAAACCACGTGTGACCCTACAGACCTTTCTCTCTTCTGCGCAAGGCAGATCTTAGGCTTCTCTTCATTGTAACATCACCGATTTATAAAATTTGAAGTGCAGGAGCTTTTAGCTACCTTCTAGAAAAATTTCTGAACTTTCCAGGACAGCGTGATGCTGTGAAGAGGTGCGCTCACTGCCCCGGGCTCAATAGAATAAATGTTATGCAAAATTTTCTGATAGTTATCTCCCTATTAAAATGTTTTAATGTTTTTTGTTTTTTTTTTTCTTTGTTTGTTTTTCTAATCTTTAACAGTTATGGAAAAGGTGAAAGCTTTCCCTTGCCCTAAAATTTTATCTATGCTAAAATGCTGTGGATGTTTCTCATTGTACATATTAAGAATTTATCGTATATGATAGTCAGAAGCAAAATATTACAAATCTTCCTATTTTCAAAATCAGAAACACTTCATCAGTTGAGTCTTTTCTAATGTTTCAGTACTAAAATAGTGATGTTTTATTCATTTGGGGATTTTTAAAAAATTGTTTTCTAATTTTTAAAGGGCAGCCAAGTTCTAATGAGATCTAAGGTCTTTGTGTTTACGTTACTGCCATATGTCTGCAGCTTCTGTGTTAGAGACACACAACGTGCGAGTAACCTCGAGGCTGACCTTCATCTCAGAGAATCTGATGTGAACTGCCGACGCCTTCCGTGGAACGGGATCATATTCAGGAAGAATGGCTTGGGAACGTCTCTGATCCCACGTTTCCAGGTATTTCTTTCCACCATGTCTGACCTGAACATTTCTGGAGATTTTCAGAGAGGAAGGAAAACAAGAGTCGGATGCCATTCTCACAGAACGGGCCGTCGTAGGTGGGAATAGGAAAGCACAGGTCTTTGTGCTCAATGCTGGTAACTTAACTTCCTGCATCAATTAAATCAAAAAGAAAAAAAACCCCTTCTTGTTAGCACAAGTGTTGACATAGCTTAATTTCTGCAAGTGCTCTGTGTTTGAAGAAGGGAGATGTCCTTCAGGCAGAAGGGCAAACAAAACAAGAATGGGAACCGATTTGAAAAGGACAGGGAAAGGTACTCCATCTTCAGTACCTGAAACGGTGCCTAAGATTTGGAGTTTTCCGCGGTGATTATTCAACTGTAACCTTCTCAATGCCTTGTCACTTCTTAATTTATTCTGGACGGTAAACACCTGCAGGCGCAGATGGCTGATCTATTCTCTAAAGCTCTGGCTATTTTGCAGTGCTAAAATGAGGCAGGGCACCGGTGCAATGCAGATTAGGTTTATTGTTGAGAACTGATGGTAATACTCACAGCTCACATGTTTGCATGCAGGAGGATGATCCTTTATGAATCCATCCCAACCAGGTGGCTTAGGATGCTTCCACACACCCCTTCCATTAGGTAACACCTTCTCCCGGCTGAGTGAAAGCGCATGGGGTAGATACAGGTAATAGAGGATGCTGATTTGCTGGCTGAGTGACTTCAGAAAAAACAGTGGCTATTTGTTGCAAGTTGCATATGAAATGAGGACTTAGCGATGTCTCGGCTGCATTTCTTTGATTTGGTGTAAAAATTTTGCTTTGGGCCAAATTTGGATTTCAGCCAAATTTTGATTTTTGAGTTTTCTCAACTTCTGGTGAGGCAGCAGGACTTGGGAAGCTGGTCAGATTCTCCTATCTCTGACCTCCATTAGAGAGGTTATCTTAGAGAATGATGTTTAATGGATACATCTCGTGTTCTGATAAGTAAAACCACAGTGAAAATCAATTTCCATTGTTTGCCGCACACAGCTGTTTGGAAGCTGAGACTTGCGTGCCAGCAGAGCCATGGAGGACAGAACGTGGATCTTGACTACTGATGCACATGACTGTAGCATCGCCAATGACATGGATTGTTGTTAGGTTTATTGCTGTGCTGATGTCAATCAAATCCCTCTCCACATGTTAAATGTGGAGGAAAAACAAATGAAAAGTGATTTCGGACCTCCACCTCTGCTGCCACTTCTCTAGGCGTAACTGGATTTCTTGAAAATACTCATCCTTTTCCAGTAGTCCCACCCACGAGGAAAATTCTGCTGCATTTGTAATACCTGTATTCCAGCATAAATGGAACGGAAATTTTATTATTAAAAAAAAAAAAAGAAGAAAATTGTATTTTCAACAAAAATGCTGTAGAAAAGGTCAAGAATTTGCAGGGTTTGCATAGTATCCTTCCATTACTTTTATTAAATTACGCAAAACTAGCTGATGGTTTACAAAGCCTCTGCAAATAATGTCTTTAATACACAGTAACTGTCTAAGAATAAGGAAAAAAAAACCCTGTCGTTTCACTGATTAGAAGTATGTTGTGTTTATTATGCTAATTTGGGGATTTGAGACAGAAAATTGAAGTATCATTTTTCCAGTTCATTAAGATTTGACTTTTGACTACTGCTCTGCAATTGATTAGTTAGTTTAATTACGCAGATACCCAATGTTCTGAAGGCCATGTGCACTCTTTCACGCGGCCACATGTTATCTGTGATAAAATGTGCTTTTGTTAAATGGTAGTATGAGTTTTTCTAGTGAGATAACGGCTTCATTTGGCTCAAAGTAAGAAACCCACCATTTCTTGTCGCCCAGCCCTTTTGTGGTATCCTTTAATTAATACCATGAAGCATACATGTTCTTTGAGTGATGAAAATTGCCTTTAAAGTGACAATCAGTCTTTACTGCATGGCAAGACTTTCACACTCCATTAAGAATAAAATTAGGAATAGCATTTTCTCAGCATAATCCACGGTCATTATAAGACCATCCACGGGGATCAAGTATTGTGGTTGTTATTGAAATATATCATCATAACAAGGGTAATGATTGCCGCATTCATCCAGCTGTAGTCATCAGTTGCTTTTTTTCGCTCTGATTTGAGCAGGAAAAAATCTGCAATTAGCCACATATTCGCAGAAAGCCAGTGCACTTATTTTCTGTCACTTCTGTACTTCAGAACTTCATGCTCTATTTATCAGAAAGTCCGAGAAAGAGTCAGAAGAAATATGATTTTATTTTACAAAAACAATAAATGGTAATTCAACTGCACTAGGAACGTTAATAGAAGAGACCCAACTTGTGGACAAACAAGTCAAACAAGCACAAACTGTGCTGTCTTCTCCACACCCCAGTTATCCCATTACAGATGAAAGGCCACCTTCCTATCCATCAGCAGTTCGGAGGGCAACACCACAGGACTATATTCTCATGCGCTGCTTGAGCTGCCCACAGACGATCTAGATGGTGAGGGTACTGGGGAGCCATCATTGGCCTCAGGTACTCCCTTACTGATCCAGGTCACAGTCCACACGTAGCTTTGGTCACATAGGGAAATTAGTCTTTGTTTTATCTCTTGACTGCCAGCTGGATTAACTGATTGGCCTCCTTGGCATCTTCAGAAGAGCTTTCCCCAAGCGGACCTAGCACAGCTCTTGCTTATATTATGGATCTCCAACCTGATCCCGTGGATCACCTAATCAGATGTGTCCTCATTCATCTTGCCTTCACCATCAATCTCCAGAAGACCACACCTTTCTGCTATTTCTTTTGAACAGTCATCCTCGAGGTCAATAGTTAGTTTCCATTTTTATGACACAAATCACCTTACAACACAACCGTTACTGCCATTTGCATACCCATAAACTTCATCTTGTGGTTTACCTATCTGTCTTCTCTATAGCTTGTCATTGACAAGTAGGGAAGTCCAGTGCAAACCATCAAAAAACTTTACATCTTCCATAATTTTATCATTTTCAAAGTGTCTGAACTGAACATACATTATTAATCATGGTACTACATCCTGATTCAGAAAAAAATATTTATAGGGCAGCTGCGTTTCAAACTCCTGCTTAAATTCCTCGGGATTCAGCAAAGCGTGAGTGTGAACTGACTGTGCACCCTCCTGTAGCAGGTGTTTTTGAAACCTTTTTAGGATGCTGTGCCTTCCTCTTCAGCAATACCAGCTGCTGCGCTCTACAGAAACCTTCTTCCTCATTGCACTGCTCTTCAAACTAACCCGCCTCTGAGTTGGTGAACTCTCCTGCCTCAGTGGATGCACGACAGAAAAGTATCTTACAGATTTGGGATAGTTATCCCAACCAGCTATGGGTGAGACTGGTGTTGTTGGTACAACATCTGGGGTTTCTGCGTAATGGGGACACATTGCTGAGATTTCATTTCCTGCAAAACAATTAATAGTCTTGAACATATGTTTTATGGGGACATTCCCAAGCACCTTTGCTGGATAACAGAGATGTTTAGAAGATGTTCGCTTCATGCCTGCGTTCAGCTGAGGTGCAAGTGCTGTTTTTAGAGGTCAGATCGGATGAGAAATGTTTCACTTGTTTTTTATAGCAGTGTTTACTGATATTTCCCGTCAAACAGGAAATTTAGAAAGGCACCAAAATCATGACTGCATTGAATTCTTCCCACTGTAACCCAATAAATCCCAACTGCAAACCAGGCATACATGTATGTGTATTTAATAGCAGAGAAGTTACGTGTCAAAGGTGATGCCAATTCCCACGTTGCTGTCAGGGCTTGAACGAGGACTGGGGCTGCTTTTGGGTTTCGTGTTGGAGGAAAGTCCTGAAAAATATCCCCTGGAAAAAAAACACTTGTGTTGTGCAGAAAGTCACGCCAGCCGATGGAAATTGTTCTTTCTGGCCTAGCTGGGTTTTAAATGGATTTATTTTATGCTAATAGGAAACTTGGCACCTTTACTTCTGTTAAGCATAACAGATACAGAAGATTACTCCTGGAACCAAAATCTGTGATTCTACTACAACATTGAAATTCAGTAGATAAAATCTAGATTTCTTTGTTCGCAGTGAAATGAAATAAACAGTTTCATGTTGTTCAAGGTGTTTTGAAATATTTTGTTTTTCTTCAGTTAGTTATCCCCTTAACCAGCTCTCTGCCAATTCAGATGTATTTTTAAATGAAGTTTAAGAACTAATTTAAGAACTAATAACCATGGTTCACTGTTCTGTATTTCAGAATGAAATAGACGTTTATTTTCAGAATTAAAACACCAAACTCCACCCTTCCCCTGCTTATTCCTTGACAAATTTTTTTGAAGGTCCTATATATTGCCAGCAGTGTGCCCAGGTGGCCAAGAAGGCTTGTATCAGCACGAGTGTGGCCAGCAGGAGCAGGGCAGGGATTGTCCCCCTGTACTTGGGACTGGTGAGGCTGCCCCTTGAGTCCTGTGTCCAGTTTTGGGTCCCTCACTTCAAGAAGGATGTTGAGGTGCTGGAGCGGGTTCAGAGAAGGGCAACGAAGCTGGTGAACAGTTTAGAGAACAAGGTTTACGAGGAGGGGCTGAGGTAGCTGGGAGTGTTTAGTCTGGAGAAAAGGAGGCTGAGGGGAGACCTTATCACTCTCTACAACTACCTGACAGGAGGTTGGAGTGAGGAGGGGGTTGGACACTTACTCCATGTGACAAGTGACAGGACAAGAGGAAACAGCCCCAAGCTGCGACAGGGGAGGTTCAGGTTGGATATTAGGAAAAATTTCTTCACCAAATGGGATGTGAAGTCTTGGAACAGGCTGCCCAGGGAGGAGTGAGTCTCCATCCCTGGAGGGATTTAACAGCCACGTGGGTGTGGTGCTGAGGGACATGGTTTAGGGATCCTGGCAGAGCAGGGTGAATGGTTGGACTCAATGATCCAACCAGCTGATTCTGTGATGCTCTAAATAAGTAAAAAATCAAGGTATTATTTTGCTCACAGTTTAAAATATACAAATACTTATGAGACAATGCTTTCCCATAAGGTCTTCGACCCAAATGAGTTTGGGAGGAATGGTAACGAGAGTTTGTTTATCACTACGTCTTGCTTATGGTGTGCTTATAAATTTGATGGAAAATGAATTAACCACCCAGCTGCTTTAGCAGCAGACATCTAGGGGTTTGCTGTTGCATTATATGTGAGGTTTTTTTTTTTGAATAATGCCATACAGAATACTTACTGTGGAATATTTATCTTGCGCTCCTTGCCCATGTTTCTCCTACTCAGAACCAAGCTGAGTCTTTCCATCTGACAATATTTATAATGGAAAAATCTATTTCAGTCAGTAAATGATATTGCTGCTAATAGCTTGGTCTGCAACCTAGTAAAAGCTGTAAGCATATGGATAATATCTGTTGAAGTTAATTGACCTGCTGGCGTCAGTGAAATTACATATGCTTGAAGACCTGATATCTGGAGCTTAGTGAACTCCACGGAGCTGACTGATCTCCACGGAGCTGACTGATCTGTGGGACCCTCTTGGGGTGGGATCTAGGGGACTATAGAGGGCTTCGCCAGGTCTCATTCAGCACCTGATTCGGGGGTTCAAGACCCCTCTTTTGGGATCAGCCTGACAGGGACTTGGGTCACTACTTGTGAAAACTCATTAAATTATTGAAATTAATCATTCATGTAGCAATCCTGATGGTTTAGTGCAGTTCCAGCCACTCACCACTGTCTGGATGTTTCTGGTAAAGCCCAACAGTTGTGTGTCCCTCACAGGCACCATTGTAGGACATCTTCAAGCTTAAGGTCATGGTGAGCCTTAAGGAAGAGAGAAGCCTAGTTGTCTTTTCATCACTGATACTCTCGTCTCTCAGATGAGAATCAGATGGGAAAAGCAGAATGGCCAAAAAACAGGGATAACATGTTGGAACCACTTTTGCAAGTATTCCCTCTGTCTTAGGCAAATCAAACTGTGTGCTTGAGCAGGCTGGTGCAGGCCAAGCAAATGGGGCCCCACGGCATTGCTGCAGCAGGTGGTAAGCAAAGGGCAGGCCACGTGGGATGGGGTGACCTGGAGTATGTTGGTATGATATGGGATGCTCACAAGCTTCTTTTCCAGCAGAGTGGCGAGGTCCAGGTCTTGCACTTTGTCCTTTCAGGACAGATTTATTTTATGAAGATGGGAAACACTGCACCTTCACTTATAGTAACCCCCTCCTACTTTCAGAGCCAGAAAGACTTGATTTTTCAAGGCAGAAATGCTAGTTAGGCACGTTCCAACAGGGATTTGTGTGCTTTGAAGAAATTTACCTTTGATAAACTCCCCAGAGTGTTTTTCAGAAAAATTATGCATGTGCCACCACACTCACCTGTTAATCTGATGGGTGACTTACCAGAGCAAGACCGGAGCTGACCGTTCTTTAGGAGTTGATAGGTCTAGCTTTCTTTGGACCGCTCTTCAGCAGCTGCAGTCATACAAAGAGAAGCAAATTAGATTTTGCCAGTGGCTAACAGTGGCTTCTCACATGCCTGTAGAGCGGCCTCCAAGAGCAGGTCTTAAACATAGGGTCAGGAAAGCAATGCATCAAGTAAGTGAAGCTGACATGGCTTTCCCCACTTCAAACTGAAGAGCGTGACACTAAATAACACCCAGACAGGTGTGTGGTGGGGCGTGAAGTTGATGACACATTCAGGCATAGAGATCATACTTATTGAGGAAGCTCCTGCTTTGGGACATTGCTCCGCATTAGAAGATTTACTCCAAAGGCTTTAACTTTCTTACCCTATCAGAACTTCTCTTTATCTTCACTGTATATCACCTTGGCACTTTCCTTGACTGAACTCTGCTCTCGCTTCTCTTTTTAGTGTGCCTGCAAATCTCTCTGTCACTACCTTTGCTATGTCTCCCAAGTCATTACTATAGCACTTAATAAAAGGTACAGTAAAGTCATCCCGAGGATCTTCAGTCCTCCAAAGAAAGTGTATTCAGGATTAAACTGTGGCCTGGGTGTCAATAACTGTGGCGTAAACAGGAGTAATTCCATGTCGGCTCATGAAACCAGACCCATGGAAAAAGAGGCTCTGCCTATAATCCATCACATGGAATATGGATCACAGCAACCTTCTACATGCAGTGACAAAGACGGTCCACTGGGTAATGTATACAACCACAGTGGGTCATATTGAAGACATTTTTCAGTCATTTCATCGAGTTTTAAGATGTCACACTAATTCAGCCTCTACTTCACCTACACCTGTACCGGTGTCTTGATGTGATTTTGTCCAGTTATAAACGGGTTTATATCACCTGAAAAAGGGATTGGTTTCCACCTTCAATTCCCTGAAAGCATTGCAGAAGTTAATAAAGCAAGTTCTCCATGTTATGTTTGCAGCCAGCGGAATTTTCACTGCACGGTCCCTTATTTAGTTATTAATTTACTCCAGTTACGAAGAAAGTGTAACATTGTGGTCGCTGATAAATGGCATAAACAGGACTTCTTAATGTGTTTGGGGGAAATTCTTGCTGATTTTTATGTAGGACACATTCATGAAAATGCAGCTACCGTGAAGGACTTAGAGTTAAGGGGCAGATTTGAAGGGAGATGTCTAAGGTTTGGCTGAAGTTAATGTTTGGGACAGGAAGGTGGAGTGAAGTTTTTATGGCCTCTTTGAAGATGCAGAGGGATGTCTTCTTGAAAGGTGGACGAAGACCATAGTTCATGTTTGAGATTTTCCTCAGGGGTTACAGTTCTTAAGAGGCTGACTTTGAGGAGACAGTGAGATGCATCATTATTTGTTTTATATAAACCTCTTACATAAACCATCTTTTCCCACCTTCTGCTGGTGTAATTGGGCAGAATAAACCTATATACGTTGGATATGGCTGTCATGACCCCCACCTCACTCCAACCTCCTTTCAGTGAGTTGTGAAAGCCAGAAGGTCTTCCCTGAGACTCTTTTTCTCCAGGCTTACCCCCCAGGTCCTTCAGCCGCTCCTCAGTGCATTGTGCTCCAGACCCTGCACAAGTTTCACCGT
>NW_010416845.1:67369-73748 GCF_000710305.1 Buceros rhinoceros silvestris | reverse complement strand
TTTCCCCGTCCTTCGCTGGACACACTCCAGCCCCTCAATGTCCTTCTGGGAGTGAGGGGCCAAAACTGAACCCAGGTGCAGCTTCACCAGTGCAGAGTGCAGGGGGACGATGACTACCCTGGTCCCGCTGGCCATGCTAGTGATACAAGCCAGGATGCCATTGGCCTTCTTGGCCACCTGGGCACACTGCTGCTCCTCTTCAGCCACTGTTGACCAACAACCCCAGGGCCTTCTCTGCTGTGCAATTTCCAGCCACTCTTCCCCTTCCTTAAAGCATTGCAGGGGATCGGTGTGACTCAAGTGCAGGACCCAGCACTTGGTCTTGTTGAACCTCAGACCATTGGCTTTGGCCCATTGATCCAGCCTGTCCAGACCCCTCTGGTCTGTGGAGCCTCCCAACCTTCAAGCAGATCAACACTCTCTCCCAACTTTGAGTCACCTGCAAACTTACTGACGGTGCTCTCGATTCCCTCATCCAGATCATTGATGTTAAAGAGAACAGGCCCCAGTACTGAGCCCTGGGGAATACCACTGGTTACTGGTCACCAACCTGAGTGAACTCCATTCACCACCACTCTGTGGGCATGGCTGTCCAGCCAGTTTTTTATCCAGTGGAGAGGACACTCATCCTAAGCCAGAAGCAGGCCAGTTTCTCCAGGAGAATGCCATGGGAAACAGTGTCAAAGACTTTACTAAAGTCCAGGTAGACACATCCACAGCTCTTCCCTCATCCACTAAGTGGGTCACTATGTCATAGAAGGAGATCACATTAGTAAGCTGGAATAAGATGCAAAGAAAAGTTTTTCTGACCACCCCACAAAATCACCTCTCTCGGGTCCCAGCAGACTAAACAACACAAGACTTGGTGGTATTAGTTACATGGACTAATGGTAGCAGTTCTGGTACTAAATCCACTTGCTAGTCCACGTCATTTGGATAATTGGAGGTACCTCTGTATCATCTTTTAAGATGAATCTAAGCCTGGTGCAGGCTTAAAAATCACTTGGATAATTCCTTGATAAGAAGGACCTCTCGGGGTGCAGCTGCATAACCCACGTGGCTGTATCAGTCCAGACCTCTGCACAGGCGACATGACTGTGTCCTGTATTTCTCCTGGGAGTGAGGCAGCTGGTACTGCATCTGCCGGGTTGCCAGCTGCAAGAAGGGGATCATTTTCAGGAGTGAATGGATTGGCCATGCTAAAGCAATTGGAGTTAATGGGCACCACATAAAGGGAAGAACTTACAGGAGAATAGTGGTTTGGCGCAGTACAAGGGAGAGGGGCTGAAACACTGAGGCTAAAGCAAACTGAAAAAGAAAGCTTGTGTCAGAATATCGGCATCAAAATAAAAAGGGAAGCACAAAACAAAATGAACCAATGGCTCTCATTTTTAAATTTCACCAAAGACGGTCTAATAAAAATTTGCCATTGCTGTTGACAGACACTTTCTGTTAAGAGCCATGTGCCATTCTGCTGGTAAAAGCATTTTCATGTGGAGAATTTTGTATTATTCTAGGTCAAACAAAGGCATTAAATTAATCTTTTAAAAGTCTAAGGTCTGTTGAAATTTGATAACTATGTGTTTATGACTATGCAAAAATATACATTGAATGAGTTCTTGTTGGTAGTGAACTATTTCATGATTATTAATGAACTCTGAAGGTGCTGTTGCTGTCTAATTATACTAAATGTATTTCTCAAGGTCCAGGAATCTGCATAAATCAATACAAAGAACCGACCCTGAGAAATGAAGTGAAAGTAGTTAATACACTGCTTGATTGGACCTTACTGCTGCCTGTTAGATTCTGCTTTTTGTTTTCAGGTTTAATTTTCTTAGGTGCTGGAGGAGACTTTCTGTTATACGGCAGTTTTGAATAGCTGGTGGTTTTTGGTAACCTACCTGAAAGTTATTTTTGAATCGTACATACACTAGCCAAGAACTGTCCCTATATAATTGCTGAGGGGCTGTGGAATTTTCCCTGCAGTGAGTTGTAATTATTCTGTGCTAATTAAGCAACTGATGCCTACTGTGAAAAAATGTCCCTTTGGAACAACGTGAACAAAGGTGCATACATAAATTTCATAACGTATGCATAAGCGCATCCATTTTTATCTCTTGTGCTGATTTCGTGTCCCCGTGTTCAGTCGGTGGGATGAACAAATAGAACTGCTATGGCTGTATATAGCCAGCTCATAAGACACAAGATTAATCTTTTCCCATTTAAAAAAATAGCAATAGTGGTTTCTCTTTATAGTAAAGCCTGTAAGTTATTACCAAGTTAGATAAAAAATGAGGTGCTCAATTGTACTTGTGTCGGAAGAGAACAATGGAACTGGCCTAAACATGCAGCTCCGGGTTGGATAAAGGTCAGTATGTGGCTCAAGGCTGTGCCTGCATCTCCAGTTCCTTCTGCTACAGAGTCAGAGAGAGTTTCTGTCTTTATTTATTTATTTATTGTTAATGCTGCTCTAATAAAAGAAGCCATGTTTTGAGTAAAGGGCAAGTTATAGAGAATTGCCCCTTGGTGTTGGATATTTTTTTCCTCAGGAGGCTCCTGTTGTGCCTTGCTGGAACACAGAAAAAGAATCGGAGGATGGTCTGGGTGGGAAGGGACCTTCAAAGATCACCCAGTTCAACACCCCTGCAGGAAACAGGGACATCTTGCAGTAGACCAGCCCCATCCAACCTGACCTTGAACAGTTTGCAATCGTAATGAAGTGGGTAGAGAGAAAGGAGGAGGGCAGCAGAAGCTGAAGAGGAATATTTTCTCCTGGAAAGCGTGTCCATAAGAGTGTTGACTATATGGAACAGCACGTTGCAGGAAGTGGCAAGATTAAAATAGGTGATGTGGAATTGCTATCAGAACATCTTAAAATGGAGGGCATGCAGGAGGAAGGAGGAAATCTGAGGAAAAAATTCAAGTATAAAAATGCCTGAAAATCTAATTTCTGACCAAAGTAAGTAAAATCAGATTTTCTTCTTTTATTCTGTCTGAAACTAAATAGATTTTTTTGATGACTCTGCTAAAGGTAAAAAGGTATTTTCTGAGGAACCTTTCATTGAACTAAAATCCAAGTTTTTGGCTGAAAGAAGTGTCAATACAAAAATTGAATCTGCATTAGTTGTTTCGAATGCTGATTTGGCAAGCAGGCTTTCTGCTTCAGAACTGAAACGTTGCACTGGCCCGTATTCTGGAAACGAAGCTGAGGAGACAGATAATTGGTTGGATAATTACAGCACTAATAGGGTCCTGGGAAAATCAGGTTAGGACCTTACTCTGCTCCAGACTTCAGCTGTGAAGTGAAGGCGGGCTTGACTGAGCCAGATGGGTGGATCTGTGTGGGGTCTCCCCGCACTGCTGGTTCCATTTCTGGCTGTCACTCAGGATCAAAAGATCCAAAGTGTAGCTTTGGAAGAGGAAAGCTCTGAATAATAGGGATGGACTGGCATGGAAGTGCTTGACAAGTGTCAAAGGATTTAAGTTCTTTGCTTGTGGAGAACATGAAGACTGAGCTAAGGCTTCATTTTAGGGTGAACCTGGTATAGATGAGCTCCTGAGCAAGTTGCTAGACACAGTTGGGTGCACTCAGGAAGAGCATAAAGCTCTTTTCCCAAGGCACGTGAAGGCAGCAGGAGTTAGCGCTCGGGCTTCAGTCATTGGTCCTGCAAAGGTGGAACCTCGTCAGCCATCAGAAGTTACTTGCAGATTGGGAACAGCAGAAGTCTTCATGGATGCAAAGCTCTGCCCAGGGCAGGCAGAGCTGCAGCTGCCATCCAGGCTGGACCTGCCTGGCTGGGGGCAGCTCTGCGGGAAAGTCTCATGGGGCCTGGGGCAGTAAGAGGAGGGGAGGCTCAGCACTGAGGGCAGCAGTGTCCTGGGTGGCATGAACAGGGACACAGCCAGGAGATGGAGGCTGATATCTGCCCCCTCTGCTCAGCGCTCCTTACATCACATCTGGATGCTGTGTCCAATTTTGGACATCAGCTCGAAGTACTGGAGGGAGGCCAATGGAGGAGCTCAGCAAGTGGGATACAATGGACAAGAAATAAAACAGATGTTCAGACTAGATGTAAGGAGAAACTTTTTCCCCATGAGGATGTTCAAATAGTGGCGTAGGCTGGCCAGAGAGATTTTGACATCTCCTTCCTCCAAAGTTTTCATGTCCTGACTGGATCAAGACATGAGCAACCTAGTCTGATGCCAGAGCTGCCCCTGCGTTGAGCAGGAGGTGGGATCAGAAACCTCCTGAGATCCCTTCCAGCTTGAGTTATCCTGTGATCCTTAAGCAAAACAGGCTGAATGTTGAGATAGAAACTGGTTTTAATTTGCTTCAATTGCTCAAGGTGAAAGAAATCCAGAAAAAGAAAAAAAAAAAAAAAAGCAAAGCAGAGGTTAATTTATTTCAGACTAAAAAGCCAACTTCCATCACTTAAAACAGACAGCTACCCGTGTCACCGAGGTATTATCGATGGGTGGACATGTAGATACCCCCAACTCTGATCCACCTGTGAATCCAGCAGCTGTCAACAAACTGCTGTGATGATCCGATCTGACCTGGTGCAATCTGCCAGGGACAGCGTCCCAGCGTCAGGAGCTGTTGCAGTCACAGCAGAATATGTGCTCCAGTCTGCTGCCGGGTACCCGTGAAGACACTCATCCTAGCAGGAGAACAGTTTATGCTTTCTACTTAAAATTGTCCATATGACCAAAGTGAAATCATAGGGAAAAAGATTTTGTGTGAATTATCTTTAGCTCAGCCCATTTTTCCCTCTCCGAATTACAGATCTCTCATTTGTATAGGTTTTTAGTTCAATTATCTCTAGCTCAGTTAACTGGAAGCTCCTGGTCCGTGTAAAGGTACAGGACAAATATTGTCTTTTGGCAGCTCAGCCTCATCTCTCCTTGTCCTGACAAAGTGCTTAAAGAAACCGCAGGTTTCAAACAGGCTCATTTATCTTCTCTATTACTTCAAGATACTCCGGGCAAGTTCATGAAAATGATTTCCAGATTTGCTACTTTTTTGATCTTTCTCTCTCTTCAGCTGTGCTCACCATTACAGGAACACACAGAAATCTGTGGCATCGTTTCTTTTCTTGATGCCTCCTCATTTTTAGGCTGTGTGGATTTATGGCACCAACACTCAGCAGGCAGATGAGGAAAGCGTTTCTGCTTTCCCCTAGTCGCTTCTCCTCCAGGCCATGGAACTAGAGCAGACTGCATGGTTGTCATGGAGGACATCCGATTGTTGTGGCTGGTGTCCCCAGAAGTCTTTTTGCTCCCTAAATTTAGAAATTCACCCCCACCCTGAAAAGAATTCTCATTCTGCAATGGGTGCTAGCACTTTGAATGGGTTTCCATTTTTAAGGGAGACAAAAGGAATTGTTACATTTCTCTGTGAAAAATGGAAGGCTTGGAAAATGCAGTTTCCTCCCTGGTAATCTCCAAACATTTTTTTTTTTTTGTGAAATCGTGGCTGCTGTTGACTGAGGTAGTTACCAGTCTGCAGCAGCAGCAGAGCTGTTTGGATAACTGATTCCATGATGTAATCCCGTTTATTTATGAGGGAGGTACAAGATATTTTGCCTCTGAATGTGGGTAGAATCAGTGGGAGACGGTACTTTTTGCTCGCCAGACTGTCCCTTTCAGTCAGTGCTGGGTAGTCTAGCCCTCTTCGCTTTGTCTTTTCCTCAGGGTCCCATTTCCCAGGCTGCCTCTGCTGTGTTTGTAGCTCCTTCCCCACAGCCTGTGCTGCCTGCACACAGCTCCATGCTCTGTCACCTTTGGTGTACGGCTCTCGGCAGACATTCGCTAGGACACATCAGCTGGATTTTGAGTGTTACTCTCATTCCCGTAGAGGAGCTTAACACAGCCTGATGAAAAGCAGCAGTTCCCATGAGCATCTGCGGGGCTTTACCAAGTTCCTTTCCTTTACCTCACAATGTAGTAAAATAAGGACTATTCAGATCTATAAAGGGTGCAATTATCTGATATGTCGATTGATAATAGTTCATAAATTAATAAATAAAAACTGCCTAAGCCCAATATAAATTATCTATGCAATGCATAACTGCCTAGATTAGGGCATGACCTAGTTGAGGAATATGGGGCAAGGGATCTGCCTCCTCTCCTCCCTGCCACTGCCAGTGCGCAGGGTCTAAACATGTGCGTGAAAGGACACTTAAGTCCAAGCTGTATTCCAGGGCTGGGGAAGGCAGTGCAGTATTTTCATCCTCCAGCATGTTCGTGAAGTGCCAGTGAGGGTTAACAGACTTTTGAGCAATTTGTTCTACTTGATCGGATGGGTTTTGGAGCGCCTCCCCCCACATCGTAACGGCTGTCATTTCCTGGAAAGGGCACATTTGATCAAATATCTGTT
>NW_010416845.1:54812-67273 GCF_000710305.1 Buceros rhinoceros silvestris | reverse complement strand
CTGCTGAACAGAGCTTGCAAATTACTAATGATTCTGGCAAAAGAACTTGAATTTTGTGCCAGTGGGAGATTTCAGGTTAATTAAATAGTCTCATTGCTTCTGTGTTTCACCAAGTAACTGCTCTTGGCTGAGACCTGGAAACTTACAACTTGAGGCCCTCATACCGTCTTGACCTGAACTTCATCAGGCTATGTGAATGTCCCCAGGTATCTGAGCAAGTTCTGAAACTTATTTTAAAAACTTTTGGGCCACTCTAGAACAACAGTTTGCTCCAGGCAGTGAAAGAAACCCCTTGATGCTTACTACCTTTGTTAGGCTTTAAGCAATTGTCCAAAAATGTGAGAAAAGCAGCAAAATCCCACTGTGGAAGCAGACGTCATCTCAATCAGGATCACCTACATATGGTGGTAGGTAAACAAAGGAAAACTGTCAGAAAAAAAGGGGGTTTGGGGAAAAAAAAACCCATGAGACATTATTTTCATAGAAATAAGAACTCATGAATAAGATGCATTGTTCCCACCCTAAACACATGGTGGGGGATGACGATGGTCAGCCAGATGTGCTGATTCACCCATGCTGGTGCCATCCTTGCAATACGTGTTTCAGAAAGAGCTGAAAATGGTAAAAGCTTTAGTTGAAAACTGACATCAGGTTGGCTAAACTCTCCAGTTTTCTGGTCTGCACAGAAGACCCTGAATTTCTTCAGCTTTGTGCTTCTGATAAACGGCCGTAATTAAAAATTCATTTCATGCAATTTGTGACAAAGATCAATTAAACGCCAGCTCCTGTCAAACCTTCTACCGGTTCATTGTCCGTGAAAGTCCATGGAAACGCAGTAAGGGAACTTCTGGCCACAGTCTCGCAGGAAAATTTTGGCAGCTCTTCCCACCCTGTGCAGCAAAGTTCAGACAGATTTGGGTGTCTGAGCGAAGAGAGTGGGGCCAGGACTGGGAGCTCTGGGAGACACGCTGGAGCAAGATGAGAGTCATGAAGCATTTGGAAAACCAAATACTGGGATTTTTCAGGGACAACTTAGAGGTTCTGTGGATGGGGTGTCTGGTGGAATTGGGTACGAGGCACCAGGGTAGGGGAGGAGTGGCTAAAGAGCTCAGTGCTAATTGGTGATCCGTAGGAGATACTCTACTTCCCACACATGCTGTTAGAAATACAGTAATCCCATGCAAGGACAAGCCTCTGAACAGATTTTTATCTCCGAATTCAGATCTTCACATTGTAGACCAGCTGCTTACACCTGAATCTCCATCAGCTTCACACAGCCGTTACACCCCTGCTGTGGCTCAGCTCCTCTCCAGGTCTGCAGCAGGCTGACAGGAAGCAGAACCGAGCTCCAGAGCTGCGGCTGGTTTGTCTGAAGATCCTGCATCAAACTCTTGAGAGTTTATGCCAGAATTTGGCATATGTGGTTGTCTAAAGGTCTTAGAGTGCATTTTGTAACCCTGAGTGAAGCAGAACAGTGAAACAACTGCAGAATATGTCGAAAACATTGCTAATGTATTCAGAGGGACCTTTCTTGCCACCAGTGTTATTTCCTTCTAATTCAGCAAAATCACATTGTAACTAACAAGAAAAAAATAAGAATTTTGACTAAAGTAATAATGATAAAGGCAATCCAGGTGCTGTTCTGAGAAACACAAATGAAGAGAGGATTTAACTGGGAGAGGGAAGAAAAGTAACTAGAATAGACATCCCTGGTGAACCAGCCTTGTTCCACCTTGTACAGTGAAAGGAGAATAATAATAACACTATATGTCCTGTTCCATTTTTGTACGCTTTTTGCTTATAGTGAGAAGAGAGATGGGAAGGGCTCAGAAACAAAAAGACTGCATTCTGCAGCCTTCTCTCTGAGTCCCAAAGGAAAAAAACCCTCCATATTGTGTGTCTTTGCCAGCTATTCACCTCTTTGCAACACTGAGCCCTTCCATTAGCGCGTGTCGCTTTGCTGGCACGGGAACTGCACCTTGGGAGAGCAGCGAGCAGAATGAAAGGTACTCTCCCTCCACTCCATTGGGCATGCAGCTCGAAGACTGATTGCTCATTAATATCGTATCTTCAGGGCAGCACGGCTCCTGGCTGGCAGGTGGCAAAATTGTTGGAGGTGCCTGCTGCAGCTAGAGCCAAGAAACGGAGGGGGACAGGTGGAGGTCTGTAAATAAGGACACTTGGAGTCTGTCCACATGATGCCAAAGCCGTTCCCAGCCAAGGAGCGAGCTGAGCCCACGTACTTGTTCTCCCTGCATTGAGCAGTGGGTGATCGCAGCTCGTCCTGATGTTGTGTGCTGTGATCAAAAGCAGCGAATTTGGTCGGTGTTTGCTGGAGAGGGTCAACAAAATATGCAAAGGCCCCAGGCCAGCCAGTTTCTGACCATTGCTGTTTGTACAAATTTGCTGCCGTTTCCGGTTCCCCTCCACCTGCCTTGTTCCAGTGCCTGTGGCCCATACTGCACCACTCCTGCACACAGCATCTCTCTGCTCAGCATGATTTCCTCCTAAATCTGCCCGGTTTTAAGGACCGGACCTTCGGGAACGCCGCTCAGTGAGTGCAGGGCTCGTGGTCAGCACTCTTGGAATCTGCTGTTCTTGTTTGTCTGGAAGCTGGCTTGAGTTTAGCTAGCTCGAGGGTGACCAAGTGTCTGTTATCCCAGGTTTTTCTGCAGCATTTCTTACAGCTTTTTTTGTGCTATCTGGATTAACATTGCTGCTTCACATTTTTATGTTTTGGCATCTACCTTTTCTCACGGTTAATTATCCGTCCTGACTCTTTGGATATCAAGTACAGAACACTCCAGGACTGATTTTTCTTTGACATCCACCTCGTGAAATCTGCTCCGTTGGTTCAATACGACTTATGGGCAGTTTCAGTTCGATAGTATTCTGTTGGTTATTTTTTTTCTGTTGATGTAGATGACTACATGCTGTGCATGGCAATGACGAATTCAGCCTGATCTGTGTAACAGGCTCAGGAGGTGTATTAGACCAATATCATCAAACAACCTGAATTTTCATGCAAGTTCATTAACAGGCTACACGTACTTGCTCTGTTTATAGATAGTGGTGTTTGGTGTGTCACAGATCATTTTCTGCATAACCAAAATGATTACTGCAGACGTGGAATCAATGAAATGTTCTTCTTAAAACTGGCACACTTGATTTTCCTCGTGAAATTTTGTTCTGTCTTAATGGGCATAAATTTACAGTCAAGCTGGTCTCTGAGGATGTTCAGTAAGGACATCAACAAGGTCTACCCTTTGCTAGGAGTAAACAAGCTAACTAGCAACAGTTCTAAGGAACTGAAAGGAAAAGGAGCTGAGAATTCCAGTGGATCGTGCTTAAAAAATAAAAAAAGGCAAACATGACGTGTAGATGTGGAAGTACGAGAATTGTTCATAAGTGGAATAAGGCTTTGCTCCACTTAGTGGCAGTGGTTGAGCACGACACTTCAGGAAAGATGACAGCTAATCAGAGCGAGTCCAGAGGCAGAGAGTAAGAGTGCAGGTTTAGAAATCATGACCTACAAGGAGAGACTGAGTTAATTGTGGGTAACTTTTGAGGAGAAAAGATACAAGGGAGTTGTGATAGTCCAATCTTCCAGCACATCTACTGCTGCTGAGTAGTTTCTTCTCCATGCCAGGGCAAAAAGTTAATTGGCTTGGATGGCAGCAAGGGAAATTCAGGCTGATCATAAGGCTAAATTAGGCTTATCATAAGATTTCTAATAGTTTGAAAAAAGCGTTGGAACAGGATGCCAGAGGAGGTTATAAAACCTCTGTCACTGGATGTTTTTAAGACCAAGGTGTATATATCATGGAGGAATACAGCAGAGGTGCAGGTGGTTGCCCTGGCAAAGGGAGATGATTTTGTAGCCATTCTTCAGTGTTTCCATGCTTCTCACTCTTCAACTAATCCATACCATTTTGTATGTACAAAAATCATACTTACTTTCCCTTTCTTCTCCCCAATTTGATATGCAGGTTTTCTTAATGCTTTGTAAACTTTGTTCAGGAATAGTTTCACTTGAGTAACGCCCCAAGTGGTCTTTTCAGAGAGGCTTTTTCTGGGCAAAGCAGTCGATCTGTTCAGCTCTTTGTGAAGAACAGAGCAGCTGTATTTCAGATTTTTGAAGGAGAGCTCCGGCCTTGTCTGTGTTGACCATAGCTGTCTATCTATCTCATGGTGCTAGCATGATAAAATAATCACATGCAGATTTAGTGGAGAATCAATCATGCATAAGTTTCCACATTGCTATCTTTATGAAAAAGAGCTTTGACTGTGATAAAGTCAATCTCATCTGTCAAGAAGATGACAGCAAACATGTTAATGCCTCCTGGTTACATACAGGTTACTGAGCTATTTGGAATATCTTTTCTGTATCTTTGTCTCTTTTTTTTTTTTTTCCCACTGATTAAAGTTATCTTTCTCTGAGCACAAAAAAAGAAAATACTTGGTTGTAGTAACAAAATCTCTGATGAGATGAAAACGTTATTAAACAACTTCAATAAACACTAGAAACACAAATGGGATATAGGAGAAACATTCCTTGACAAAAGTCAATTGGAGGTAGGTTTTTGATACTATTTGTCAAATCTCTCTCGTTTCCAAAGCATGGTGTAGAGATAATATTGATTGCCATTCTAAAGCGTAGCCTGTTGGCTTCTTTGTTCCACTAAGCTGCCAGCATTGTCATTCTCAAGGTTTACTTTTTTCAGTGCTCTCAGATCTCAGGCTACTGGAGCATGTTAAGGCTGGTAATAACAGAACGAGCTGATAAACAAAAGCTATCAAATATCAGCAAGGGAGAATGAAGGGGAACAGTAAAATCTACCAGTGTCTGTGCTGTGAACATGTAAAGAATACTGATTAAAATTTATTTAAAGGAAAACACCTACAGTAACAGTACCAATCTGCCCATGGTGTTACATCTTTCTCAGTGATGAGTACCGTCTATCAAGGATTTGATTTTGGATTTTGCTGAGTAGTAGAATTTTAAATTCCAAAATTAAAAAACCAAACCAAATCACTACTCCCTATCATTGTTCTTTTCAAGTATGAAAATTTACCTCACTATGTTTAAAGGAAAAGGACTTTTCTTTTGGAGCTCCTTGTTTTCCCTGAGGTCTCCGGTGCTTTTACCTGGAAGTAGATAGGCAGTTCTTGGATGTTATGTTAGACGTGTTTTGGTGTTCTCACATTATAGTATCTCTGATTCATGCACAGCTGGAGCCCTTATGACTCAGACCCTCGGATTTACAGGCAGAGGGGCATGAGAAGTGCTTCCACTGCCACATTTCCCCAACTCTAATCTCCTAACGAGTGCTCTGTGAAGGCAGAAGAACAAACAGCCCATTTTAGAATTTGGTCTAAGATGCCAGAAAGAGAACAGATCCCAGATTTTGCAGTACCACTACCCTGGAAGCCCCCAGGTAAATAACCAGGGATGATGCTAAAAGTGTTGCAGCCTTGTCTGTGGACCTGCAGGTAGGGAGGAATTGGGAGTTCCTTATTCTCAGCCCTGGATTGAATGCCTTTCCTGCATGGGTGACATTAAAGGTTTGCAGATAAAACCTCTGCTTCGTCCTATCAAATGACTTGACATGCTTGACACACCCCTACAAAATGCTCAAAATGCTGCACTTCCATTGAAACACTGTTTTTCAAGGGAAGGTTTGTTCAGCTGGAAAATTTCTTGGCTGGCAAAACCTCAGAAGTTCACACAGCCCATCATTATCCGGCCAACTTACAGCCTCAGCCTCCTTCCCCCCCACACACTTGTTTTCAGGGTTTTTTTTTTCTTCCATCTATCAGGACAGTTTACTTCTTATACAGGTAAGATACAGGGACGTTACTCTAGCCCGTGCAATGTGAAGGCTTTATTAGCACACACGCTTTGCACTGTCTGCTGATTAATGGGGCAAACTTCCCTAAACTCCATATGGATGCCAGCTTTATAGTACTCCGCTGCCCTCAGAGAAACATCATCCTAAATGAAAAACATCACAACATGATCTGTGTACGCACAAAATGATTTATTTTAAAGGCACGATGGATTAACGGTGCTTCCACCCATGTGCTCTCTCTTTGACAGAGAGGAATTGCTATCTCAGCAGATGGTCCCGCAAATGCAATTTGCGCTTGCTTTGCCAAGTGACACGAAACTCAAATCTGTACCCTTGTCCCCCCTGAGTTGTCTTGTTAAAGCGTATTTGGGCTGCAGGAGCTGATCTGCAGCGGTCAGCCAAGGCACCGGGACGATTAAATGTAGGTGGAAGTAATAAGGAGTTTTCCTTCTTAAGGGGACTTTTAAACACCCTCCGGTCGCTTGCTCTGTGTCCTTAATCCTATTTAAATAACAACATGTCAAACATGCCTAGTCATCAGCTAGCAGGTGGCCCCGCTGAGATCTCCAGTTTTCCTGCGTCTTGGAGCAAAGATTCTTCCCAAATACCGACTTCTAGTTTTCAAGGTTACTGGTGATGTGCTCAGCCTACCTCAGGAAGAGAGGCTCATTAAGAAGATCAGCGCGTTTATCAGGCAAATCATCTAGCTGACTATATACCTTCGTTTTTACCTCGAAGACATTAAGTTTGAATAAATTCACGTTTTTTCTGTAATTACATATGCAAACACCTGTGAGTCCTTAGCTTTCAGTTTCCCAAAGAAGTAGGTCTAATTGATGATGTTTATTTTACATGGTAGGGTATTTGCGTTGGACCCAAACAGGATTCAATCTTAATGCTAATCACCCAAAAGAAGTAAAAATATCTGATTTAATAGCAGAATCAATTGCAAACAATTGTCTGACAGTACCTAAAATTGTACTTCTAGCTACACATGAGCCAATTACTGTGAGTATGGAAAAGGATGAACCTCTGGCAGCTCTACTCCATTCTTGGGCTGCTGGTGGTACTCGAGGCTGCAGAAGAAAGGGAGGGCAAAGCTGGATTTCTAGATGGGACTAAATGACCTGTGCTGGCTGTTTTGGCTGTGACAATGCTGGGTTTTTCACATGATGTCACAACTTCTTTCAGGACACCTGTTTCATGATTTAATCATTCAGGTCATTTGGACTTCTATGGCTGAACTAAAAATAGATGCTCCACTCGAGCCATTAGTCTAGCTCTGTGCTTCCCAGGGAGCAACAGCCCAGCAGTGCTGTGAAAAATGATGGATTTTTTTGTTTCTTTGTTGTTTTTTTTTTTAAAGAAGAAGTGAAGAAGCACAAAAACCCAAATCAAGCCCCAACTAGCCAATTAAACAGAAACCCAGAAAAACTCCTTTTCTTTGTGTACAGAGAATTTAAAGATATTCAAAGGAGTAGGAAACTGGGAGGGAGGGAAAAGAGCTAAATCAAAGATGTTTCTATGGTGCTGATAGCTGGAAAGCTGGCTCTGGCAGTGTTTAAAGAACCTGCACATCTTTTGTCTCAATATTTCACAATCCCTAAAAGATATAAAAAGTACTGAATAATTTCTTTTGTTAAATTAAGCCTAGAATAACTGTTGGATGTATTAACTGTTGTGTGCTACTTAGTCAATGTATTTTTTTTTTTTTGCCTAGCTTTCACACATTTCAGACATTGGTTTTGGGGTGTGTTTTTTTATAGATCTGTTTATTTGCAGCATTCACCAGAGTGGTCACAGCAGCCTCTGGCTTCCTGAGCTGTTTGTCATTCAGGACGTGCGATCGTCTCCTCAGTGACTTGACTACTCCCTGATCAGCTAGCTGAAATGATTATAGACAAAGATAATTAAAATAACAAATGGCAAACAGTGAATAGCAAATAACGAGTATCGAACCATTGTCTGTGCAGGCACATTTCTGTTTGCACGTGGATACAGACATTTGTATAAACGGCTGTGGCCGAGGAGTTGGACAAACGGGCTGTTTGCGGGAACGCTTACAGCTGAGGGAGAAGAAGGGGCATGAAAACTGCTGAATTTGGTATTGAGAACGGGCGTGATGCAACCGTTGTTCTTGTGCCCGCTCGGGTTGGCACTGGTATCCATACAGGTCGATGCCCGGTCGCTTTACTTTGGAAATCAATGGGAGGCTTGCCAAGGCAAACAGGAACGCAACCAGTTTTCATAATAACATTTAGTCAATATCAGTCTTAATCTTGCAGGATTGCATTTGTCAGCTCTTTCAATTAGATCCTTTCAATGTCTACTTTAATAAATGCTATTTCGTTGGACAAAATTTAATTTGGATGGGAAAATGTATTCAGTGCCACCATCTAGGTGTAAGGTCCTTGCAGCATTTTGATATTTGTATATACATTCACGCAATGTATTAATTCATCATGAAGAAGAGTTTTTCCAAACCAAAATGTATTTTTTTGATAGTCTGAACATAAGGGAGACGCTGCATTTGGCTTCAGTTCCTTCTGTCTTCTTTTCATAACAACCCGGTTCAGTTGTTTCAGGTACCTAATGGCAAAACCAACGTGGGAAATCCCAAAGAAAATAATGCAACAGGGTTGGGGGGCTCCAGCAGGCAGAGAAGTGCCTGATGCTGGAGAAATCATTTTCATCACAGCACTTGCAAGAAATGCAGGGCCATAAATGTCACGTTTGTAACAACAGGCCATTGGGGGGGGGGCGGGGGAAGGGAAGGAGAAATGGAGACTGGATTCCAGCCTGCCCTGGCTTTGGGTTTGATTTCTATCCCGAGTTCATCTGCCTCTTTTTAAAGTTGGGGTTTTTTTAACTTTTTTTTTTTTTTGGTGTCTGGTAAGTTAAAACATCACAGGTAACTATAAATCAGATCTCCAGCTCAAACCAAAATCACTCATCAGAGGTCAAAAAGTGTAAGTTTCTGACAAAGGAAGAACCCCTGATGTCTGCAGTGGCCCATTCCCTGCTCGCTCCCTGCCTTTGTGTAGCCCATGGTGTTCAAACCAAGGTGTGCTGGTGGATTCTCCATCATTAGACATAACCAGCACAACTAGTGAAGAGGAGAACGAACACTGTAACAGCAAGGTTTGTAACCCAGGACTGAAGTGCTTTTCCAAGCACGTGTAATGTCTGACACCAGCACTTTGTGTCTTGTAAGCTGCAGAACTTTTTAAAAGTGTCGTAAATAACCCAAGGCAATTTAACTCAATAATCTGGTTCCTGTCTAACAGCGTTGGTATTGTATACATATTCATATACTTCTTCAAAACTGATTTATCTCTATTCTTTGGAGGGTGAGAGGCTCCTTGCTAATCAGAGCACTATTTCTGCTTATAAATTCTAGCAAATGAATTTCAACCCGTTGTTTAAATTGAAATTTTTAGCTGCCAGTCAAGACAGGTCAAATGGGAAATAAAAAAAAATTAGGATCGCTGACTAAAAAGAACAAATATAATCTATGTGCATACACCCGTGGCTCGATGTATTCTCTGGGAGGCTGGCTGCATCCAGATGGCAACTCTTCACATGGCTTTCCTACCTTGAAAAGTTATTCCAATTCAAAGGAAAGAAATGCTCTTAAAATGCCATCCACTCACTGTAATTGGCTGTGCCAGCAGGTTAAAATATCTCTCAAATGAATATTCCACTTCAAACCGGGATTTTTGATGACCAGAGTGTCCCTGCTCTATCTGCAGCAGCTCTTTGCACCGTTTCTCTGGAAAAAAAAAACCAACAAAGAAATCCTGTGGCCCCAATATGGAGACAAACATCTACTTGGTTCTCATCGTGCCTTTATTTAAATAGTTTGGTAGATGCTTCACAAACATAGAAGATGAATGGTCCTTGCCTCAATGAATTTTGATGACTCCACCAAACACTTGAGAAGAAATAGAAACACAGAAGTCAAGTGGCTGGTGTAAAAGACCAGGAGCGGGTTATTGGCAAAATAGGATTCGATGGCTCTCCAGGTCCCCACAGCGCTACTTGAAATCAATAAATGGCAGACTGCAGTATCCAGGAACTGATCATGTAAAGCATTAAAAACAATTCCAGCCACTCAACACCCAGTTCCATGATAAGCTCTGGTATTCTGAACCATGCTGTTTTATCTCATGGAAACACCTTTTTCAGCTCCAAGAATTATGTAGCACTTGCCCTTACAGTCTTGGTAATTGCTGCAGGTAACACCTGGGATCACTCGGGGCTCAATTTGCAGTCCAGCGAAATGCTGCTCTTGGAGTGATATAGGGAAGCGAGGTCACACAGCCAACGCGTCGATGTGTGTCTAAAACACAGGTAGTATGTCCCTGCAGTTGATACCACACCTGATTTTTTGTCCTTACAAGGAGGACAAGGACAAAGGACGAGGTAAAATTACAACCTTGTTATAGTTAATTAGTGTAGGTGGCTCTTGCAGTATGAAATGTTTCACTAAAATCTGAAGGCCTCTCTGTTGCGCATCTAGACACACTGATACCTCTAAACCTGTGAATTATCTCACTGAGATCAGTGAAGCCATTAATCCACGCTGGGACGCACTAAGGAATGCCATCAGAGACAGAATCATCCCTATTGCCAGAAAAGAGAGGATGCCAACGGCTCCTTTAGAGATATTATTCCTTTTTTTTAACTTCTCTGGGACATCAATAACCCAGACTCTCTTCCTCCGTGCAGTTGCCACAAAAACTTCTGGAGACAGATGTACTGGAACTGTGAAAAAGCAGGGAAGGATTTTGGCAATCGAAGGAACAGGCAGATTTGCTCAGTGCCGTTGTAATTTATTTGTTCAGATAAATGTCCTTTACACTTGGGCAATTTCTTTGCATTGTGCATGTTATTCATGGCTGAGTAAAGTTGAAAATCCTAGAAGATACTTTAACTTAGCTCTTTCTACTCGGAATAACTGAAAAAGTATTTATGGGATTATTTTTTTGCCTCGCTTTTTACTCATTCATTACTCATAGTTGGAAAAGAGAAGCTGCATGCATAACAGGAAAGCAAAACGCCCCCGTCGCACCCTCCAGCAAACCAGAAAGGGTTTGCTGGGGAGTGGCCCTGTTTGAACAGGCACATTTGACAGTCACATATTTCACACTCCTCAGTCCTGGCCCTGCCCCATTTGGAACCAGCACCACAGACCCAGGGGACCAGGGGTCGCATAACCCACTGCTCCATGGCCCTGGCACGTAGCCCAGACCTTTCACGCCTTGGTCCCACCATGTGCTTGGACTACATGGTGTTGGGCGGCTGTGCATAGATAATCCCACAAGGGGCTCGTTGTCTTCCCTGTTTAGCTTTGTAACTTGGCTGGTTACACACGTATGTACAGAACCACTATCCTTAATTACTACTGCCATTAACCTCCTGCACTAGCACCTTCTCCATCTTTGATGGGCTGTGACTCTCATTCCTCTAAATATGAAAAGGCGCAGTCTCAAAAGCCAACCAAGACATTCTAAGACAACCTAAGACGTGACCAAACATTGCTTCATGATCAAAAATTCTTTCTCTGTTTTTCTTTGTCAGAGAAGTGGTCACGGCAGCACTGCTAAATGGCATGAACCCTTTTTTGGTCTGAGAATGTATTTCAGTTGAAAAGTAATCAGGGGAAAATCTACTACTTTCTAAATCTTCCCATAAATTTGAGATATCACTTACCTTGTAATGAAGCGTTATTCTGCAGAATGAAAAGGAACAGAGTCCTTACAGTTGCCATCTAACTTGAATTATGTGTAACCTGGAGAAAAAACTCTGCCTAAGAGTTATGCTGCAACATTAAAGTGGGCTATATGTGTTATTCTGCAGAATGAAAAGGAACAGAGTCCTTACAGTTGCCATCTAACTTGAATTATGTGTAACCTGGAGAAAAAACTCTGCCTAAGAGTTATGCTGCAACCAGCCTCTAAATGACTGCAAGGTCATCTACAGACTTCCACCAATTACTCTTCCACTAACCCCAATAACCAGACTTTAGCTAAATCACATGTACTCACTCTCTTCCCAGACTTTTCCTCAAGACATTGAAAGATGAACAGTTTGTAATTGGCGGTTTACCATAAACACTGTTGTCATGGTTTAATCCCAGGCGGCAACTCAGCCCCACGCAGCCACTCTCTCTTTCCACCCTGAAGGGACAGGGGAGAGAATCAGAAGGGTAAAAATGACAAAATTAGTGGATTGAGATAAGGACAGTTTATCAGGAAAAGCAAAAGCCGCGCGTACAAGGAAAGCAAAACCAGGGATTTATTCACTGCTTCCCAGGGCAGGAGATGTTCAGCCATTGCCAGGAGAGCTGGGCTCCAGCACACAGAACAGTGACTTGGGAAGACAAACACCATCACTCAGATCATCCCCCACTTCTGTCTTCTTCCCCCAGCTTTATCTGCTGAGCATGACATCACATGGTCCGGAATACCCCTCTGGTCAGTTGGGGTCAGCTGTCCTGGCTCTGTCCCCTCCCAACCCCTTGTGCCCCCCCAGCCTGCTCACTGGTGAGGTGGGGTGAGGAGCAGGAAAAGCCTTGATTCTGTGTAAGCCACAACTGCTCAGCAG
>NW_010416845.1:48391-54656 GCF_000710305.1 Buceros rhinoceros silvestris | reverse complement strand
TCCCTGTGTCACCAGCACCGTTTCCAGCACAAACCCAAACCAGCCCCACAGCAGCTACTGGGGAGAACGTTAACCCCATCCCAGCCAAAACCAGCACATCTGTAGATACATTTACCTATATTAAAAAAAAAAATTAAGTAAAATCAGTCAAATACAAGTATTCGTCCAGTCTTAGTGTTTGAGAAAATTAATATGAAAATTAAACATTGAAAAACCAAGTAATTCACATAGAAATAAAACTGCTTTCTGAGATTCTTATAATGGTTTTTAAGCCCAGAGTTGTGAAAGACACTTGTATAAGAAAATTTTAGTTCATGTATTTAATTCTCTTTCTGTGTTGGAAAGAACTACCGGAAGCCTGTTCTTCAGTGTAAATGGGTATAACTTCCCAAAACTTCGTTAAAGTCTTGCTGATTATCAATAGCTGAAGGATTTTATTAATGTATGGTGAACTGAAGTTTCATTTCTTATGATTCTACTCCTTTTTCCTCTTCCTTCTAGCTTCAGCAGATGGATCATTAAAGGGTCCCTATAGCATAAACTTATTTAAAGATATTCCCGACTGCTTTGGCAATAGAAAGAGACTTGGAATTTAGTTTCTAAAAGTCAGTATCCCCTCATTTAAAGTAATTACAAAACGATGTAATTTTAAAAAATGAGACATTAACTTCACATTTATGGTATTTAATGTTCTCAGTGTGCAGATGGAATATATGTAAATGTGAAATTTAAAAAATGGTATTTTAGAAATACTGTACTTCAAGACCTTCTGTACATGACTTAGGGGAATCTGCAGCCAATCCATTCAAAGGCATGAGTTATGGATGATAAAAATCCAGAGAACTTGTCTAATAAATAATGGCACTAAAAATCTCCTCCATAGTTCATATTTCTAACGGGAAAACGTGCAGCTTGGTGTGACTGAAATACAAATTGCAGCTGTGAGCCTTGAGATCTGTTCTCTTGCAGGGAGGCTGAAGGGATCTTGCTTGGCCAAACAGGTGTGAGCAGAAGACGAGTGTTTCTGTCCTAAGAGACTGATGGCCTCAACACTGCTGTCAAGGGCTAGGGCTGGGCCAGCCACTAGACGAGTGGCAGATGCTCTCTTCCCAAAGCGAAGAGAAAGGGAAGAAGAGAGACGGGTTGGAAAAGAAAACTAAACCTGCTTAAATAAATAATGAGAATAATGAAATATGGACAAATCTATACAAAAGAAATGCTGAACCCAACCCACGTGGTTGTTCCCTTTTGTTTTTTTTTTTTAAGCCTGTCACCTCATCAATTTTTGCAGTGCCTTTTCATAGAATCATCTGGTTGGAAGAGACCTTTCAGATCACTGAGCCCAACTGTTCACCCTGCACTGCCAGGGTCCCTAAACCTTGTCCCTCAGCACCACACCCACACGGCTGTTAAACCCCCCCAGGGATGGGGACTCCACCACCTCCCTGGGCTGCCTGTTCCAGTGCTTCACAACGAGTTATCTTCTTCCAGGCATCTAACCTAGATCGTCCTGTCACCTGTTATATGGGAAAAGAGTCCAACCCCCACCTTACTACAACCTCCTCTGTGCTGTAAGAGAACATGAGCTGGTCCCTGTAAAATGGTGTGTGCTGTAGAGAGGACAACACTCATGTTCTCTTACAGCACAGAGGAGGTTGTAGTGCCACTCAACTGGGCAGCTGGCCTTACTGTCTTGTCAATGGCTGCCAAAGGGATCCATTACAGGGATCCGTATAGCTGCAAGAGTCTGCTCCAACCTTCTCAGGCTTAGATTGGCTCAATGGTGTTTTGAGTCGTGGTATGGATTCCGTCACATGAAATTGCCACTTATTTGCATTCAGGTCTGCTCCACCCATGATAATTGGTCGGGAATAAGCAATCACAAGGCACTATCAAGAGGAACAGGAGTGCAGAAATAAAAGCCCAAGGCGGCTGCTTCTCTTCTGTATATTTCACAGCCGCTTTTGCAGTTGCTAAAGTCCTATAGCCACAAGAGAAAACTCTCTCAGTTTGAGATGATACTTTAAAACTTACTTGTCAACCTGGAGCCTTTAGCTGGCTGTTGGTATGGAGAAACAAGGTGGGCAGAAGTGACTAATATTCGACAATATCTATTGTAATGAATATATTTCCAGATTCTGTATTCTGACTGAAGCTGGAGCTGTAGAGGAAAGTCCACGCGTGAGATAATAATCATTTAAAGAGAGGGAAACGAGATGTCAAGGGAAGTTTATCTCGATACTACTACTCTTCTGGCATTAGTCAATCACGAGCAAATGTCCACTTGGAAAAACAGTTTAAATTGTTGGGAAAATTTTAAAGGCTCTACTTCCATCTCTATTTGCATAGGTGCTATTAGAAAGAAAGGTCAAGGGAAGCTACCATAAGCAATTTACCTTTAAATCCAAACCAAGAATTACAGGTTTGTAGTATTTTTCACACTAAAAATATGGTTTTTATGATTTTTTTAAACCTAGAGAATTTTTCATTTATTTTTCTTCTTATAAGTGGGATCAAGGCTTTCACTCAATTTCAAAATGTCATTTTTTTTTGTTCTCAGACTATACATATATATATATAAACAACTCCAAACCCAAAGAATTCTGAGTTGGGTATTTCCGAAGTAATTTCTATTTTTATTCACCTCTGTTCCTCTTTGGTCTTCACAGGGAAATGTAAAGAGGTTGAGAAAGGAACTTTGAAATTAATTCACGCAGAAGCGAGCAAAGCAGATTATCACATTTTCCACTTATAATCTGTGCCATTTCTGAAAGGTGGGAGGTAACCACCCTGCAACCAAGTTTGTGACATGTGGTAGGAGTTACAGAGTATTTCTGAAAGTGTTGTCGCCTCTTTCTTTCGTGAACAAGCAGGAATTGCGCTCTTCATATCAACTCTGGTGAAAGTCTTGTTGGGCCACAGTCAAGTGTGGTTGCTATGAAAACCCTTTTAAGCAATCCAATTAGTTATTACCCATAAAGCCTCTGCTTGCCCTTATAGTCTGTGGAGGGTGGTGAACAGCTGCTATCTGAAGAGTCATCTCAAGTTAGTTTATTTTGGGCAAGTAGGAGTCTGGAGGATAAACTGCAGGATGATTCACATGCTGGAGACGGTCCTGTTAGTAATGCCGCAGATGCTGATGTTGCTTTGGATACTGACAGTGATGAGTGGTGTGTAATATCTGATAAAGATTAGAGGCCTCAAAATCAAAACAAAGCTCCTGAGCAGGAATCCCATGATACCAAAACACCATTTACAAGCTGTGACAGCAAGATAATTGGCCTGGGTGTGGCTTCTATTTACTGGAATAAATGATGATAAATAGTGAATCTGGCTGGACTTTGACTGGGGAAAAGTGGAATGCTCACAGACATATTTTTATATTATTGCTGCTGTCAGATGTCGGGAGAAGTGAATGTCTGTGCATTTTTGTGTGATCTGTGAGTAAAACAGAGCTGGCTGGACACCAGCAAACTTACTCCTGCATTGCTTCCTCGTGACTCCCACACTGTGTTCTTTCCCCCCTCATATCCTGTGTGTCCATACTAGATCCATTCTTTCTTCTGCCATCTCCCATGATCGTTATTCCTGTCACCTGTGACTTTTCCATAACTTGAGAATTTTCTTTTGACCTGAAAATTGGATTGTCATCTCAAGATGGATGGTGAAAGGAGGAAACATTGCTCAATGAATCCACTCTTAACTCTCCACTCGGTTGACATCATCTACACAGAATGGTGGGAAGTATTGTCAGGAAATGGGATGCCCATCCATCACTGTCAAGGTTTCTCAGAAAGCTGAGAACCATCAGTTTTTGCTGTCCTTTCCTGTAGCCACATCTGTATGTCCAAGCTACTCCAGGTCATGTACACCACTGGTAAGGAGGAATTTGCTGGAAGAACAGTAAAGGAAGAAGGACAAATGTCTTTTTGTCTAGACCATCTTTTTGGGGGAGTCTGCAAGGAAGGTGATGCTGGGGAAAGGGATGGAGGAACCCTTTTAATACGGGTTATACCTCCATGTATAAGAAGGTATCATTTTGTCCTCCTACTTGGAGTGGCAAATGCAATTTTGGCTGTAAGGCTGGTGGAGAAGCTAGTCCTTATCATCCAACATCAGTACTCTTGGAATGACCTTTTTATTTGAATTGACTTATGCTATGGAGCAAGGCATGAAGCTGAGAATTTATAGAGAGAATATTGACATGACTTTGAATTGGGGTTTTAGACTTAAACTGCAGGACTTGTCTTCAGCTCTAGGGTAAGAACCGCATTTATAAAATTAAAAGAATAGTGAAAAAAAAAAATAGTTAACCTACAGGACTATTCCTTTTAAAACTATGTCTGCATTCTCCACAAAATGGGAAGTACATTTGTCACCGTAGTATTAAACACAAGATGCTGAGTTGCCAGGAGGAACGTATTTGTTATGACAGGCAAGATAAAGTATCCACTGTCTTTTAACCAAGTAAATATTGAAGGACTGCTCATTAAAAATTCAGTAATCTATCTTCATTGTGTGCCCCACATTTCTGCGGCTCCAAATTTCTAGGCGATAGGGGACTAGAAAGTGGCTCGGATAGCAGAAGCTTGGTTTAGGCATTGTGGATTTTCACAGGGTTTATGGGAGGGTGTCTGTACCATCACAATTAAAGCCAAAATGCTTGTATTATTGAAATCAGAAAGAATATCAATGTTTCCAGTTAAATGAGTATGGAAAGGAAAGTGGTTGCAGAGATGAGAGCGAAAAGGGAAGAAGGAACCACTGTACGTTCATTGGTTTGGAGTGCAGCCTAGGTGTGATGAACAGAGAAGGGAACCACCACTTTCAGGAACAAACACTCATCATCATTCATCATGGCATGGCTTTGCAAACGAAGATCTGGGAAGGGCTTTTCCCACGCTCACTGCAAGCGATGAGTGCACCCTTCGGGCCTGCGCAGTGGATTTTTTAGGTGAGGTGCAGCATGTGTGGAACTGGCTCCACCCTTTACACCTGAGGTTCATCTGCCAGGGCCCAGCGAGCTTGAACAGTGACAGCAAAGTCCTCAGGTCGTAGGTTTGGTTAGAGTATCCTTCTCTTTGATGGAGCCTTACAAGGCTAAATGAGCTCCATCTGCCTGGCTTTGGAGTCAGAGTTGTCCTTCTCCTCGGATGGCTGCCCGAAGGCTAGTGAGCCCATCCTGCCCGTGGACACACTGTGTCTGACCCTTCAGCCGAGACCTGTCTGGCTTGGGAGACACCACCGGAGGCACATGCACCCACACGAACCGGAGGCACATGCCACCACCAGCACAGCTCTCAACCTCACAAGGGCACGCAAGCTCCTTCCCCACGGCAAGGGGATGCCCGTGAAAGAGTCGCTGCTCTACCTCCTGACAGCACAGCCCCGGGCATGGGCCAGCCGGGGCCTGCCAAGAACGGGAGTCCTGGAGGGTACAACTTCAGATTAATTAGGTAGTACTAAAACCTGAGTAAATAGGAAAAGGGGGTCTCTTGAAAGTGCCCCGGTTCCAGTTTTCACAAAATACTCCTGGTGACTCTCCCCACCCCTCTCCTGATCCTACTGTTGGAGTAGAAATTAGAAAACCTTTCTTGAGAAAACTTTCTCAGCGAACTTTTCAGGTTACCATAATACCTCTTTTTGCGATGAAACATTCCATTTGAGGGCAAGGCACGTACTTTACCAGAGAAAGAGATGATTTCTTAGGGCCACGTGGGTTGTTTTTTTTTTTAATACTTGAATCCAAGCGAGTATCAAAGGGAAGAAAAACGTACTTCAAGGCTTTGAATCATACATTTTGCACAACTCTTCAGCTGTTGCGGGGATCAGAACCTGCTGACTGGGTTCAAGCACCACAACACACTTCTCCCGCAGTAGTATATTTGTTAGATTGAAAGGTGCCTCTTGCAGAATAAATCTCAAGAAGCGCATTGCACTAACGACAACATTTTTTTTGTTTGCGACTCCAATTGAAAATTCTGCTGAATTTTCTTATTAAGGTAAGTACTTTGGTGCCAGAGGACAGCAAGCAATTCTGTGCAGAACTCATAGTGGTTCGGTCTGACTCTGCTTTTGTAATGCACTAATAGAATTAAATAGAGTCTCTCTGAAAAAACAACCCTGCTAAAACTTCTGCTAATCTTGTAATAGCATTTATCAGCACGAAGGAAGGAAAGAAAACTGCCGTAGTGCCTGTGGGAAAACAACTAATACGGGGAGGTGAGGGAAACACTGTTCCCCAGATTTTAGCTTACACCTTGGC
>NW_010416845.1:46734-48083 GCF_000710305.1 Buceros rhinoceros silvestris | reverse complement strand
AGTTTTTAGCTTCCCCCTTGGCACGCAGACCAGCCATGAAGCAGCTGTGAAGCAGTTTGCTGATCCCAAGAATGGAACGTGGTTACCATGTCTAAGGTCTACCGCAGCCAAGCGCAACGTACCGTACCTCCAAACGGCGACAGGAGCGATGCGAAGGCAACACGGTCTGCCCCCGTTCTTGCAGGTAACAATGGGCTGCTATAGTTTACCACAATAACCGCTATCAAGAAAGATGGGTCGCTACTGCCGTGCCAGCAAAGACGGTAGAATCCTGTCCTCAAGGTGAACTTTGCTCATTACAATGTCATTACAATAGGAAAACACACCTCCATCCCCAAGGCTACCCACCTCCAAGGTGCAACCACTCCCTACTGGGCATGCGCCCTGTGTTTTAACACCTCCACCTTTAAATGCAAAGCGAGAGATTTTTAATCCAATCAGAATAATAAGAATAAAATGGCCAGAGTCACGCAACTCCACCCAAGGGTATAGAAATAATATAAAAGTTGGTGGACAAAAGGGGGACCCTGGGGAACAGAAGACCACGATCGAACCTTCGGGATCAGTCGACGGGCTGAACCTATCTTCCCCCGCCCCGCCCAGGGACGCCTATTGGGTAAGAGCCCTGTGCTGTAAGCGTCTTCGGGATCGGTCGGCGGGCTGAACCTATCTTCCCCCCCTCCCCCCATAGGGACACCTATTGGGTAAGAGCTCTGTGCTTCATGCGTTTAAATACCAACATCAGGCTGGCTGTTAATAACCATTAGTGTTCAGTTTTGTATGCGTGTGTTTAGCGTTTGTTTTAAATCCATTTCACAGTCAACACCCAATCGCTGGTATCATTCAAACCTGCATTTTGTCATGAATCTACACAATAAATTATTACTGTTGATTTAATACTGAAGGGATTTGTCTCAGTGTCGCTGCCAGTGAGGGTCCCTGAATAGGTTCAGCGAATATCCTCCGATCCTGTGGGCTACCAAGAGAGACTTTTCAGTGACGCTGCCAGCGCGCCTGGCAGGCTGGCCAAGTTGTAAAGAACCTGGGGAGATTCTCCTTCTCCCTGACAGGAGTACAGTAGGCAGGCTGGGTGCCAGGATTTTGTCTTTCTTGGGAAGCTGGTGTGCTGGATGAATTGTAAAGGGTTTGGGAAAACCCCCTTCCAGTCCAGGAATTTTAATAATCAGCTCTACATATCTTCCTGGCCTCCCTTTTTGTGAGAGCCCCGGCAGGGGTCGGTAGTTTTCCGTCACTTGCTGTCACAGAGTGAGCTGACTTGTCCATCTGAAGCTGTTGGTGAAAGGTTTCTCTAGGATGGCAATGAACTGTATCTAGATGTTGGACCTGTG
>NW_010416845.1:41070-46485 GCF_000710305.1 Buceros rhinoceros silvestris | reverse complement strand
TTTTTTTTTTTTTGGGAAGTGGAGTGATCCTTTCAAAGTGCAGGGAGACAGTTAGAAAAGGTAAAGGTGTGACAGCAACTGAAAATACCTTTACGTATTCCATTATATACCTTTAAAAAGGTAAGATTGACGTCTTCAGCTGGAAAAATGTGTTCATAGAAAAACCAGTTTCATCCAGCTCAGAGGTTTATAGGGGAACCTACCGCTTTCCACAAATTGATTTTAAACAAACAATTAATTAAATAAATAATATTTTTTTTGCCTTTGAAGAGCTGGGCAGGCCTCACAGAAACAGTGGTGGTGGTACAAACTCTTTGTTGTGCTTTAAGGGGCTGAGAAGGACAACAGCATCCTGGCTCTTATCGGCACTGGTGTGGCCAGCAGGGGGAGGGCAGGGATTGTCCCCCTGTACTTGGCACTGGTGAGGCTGCACCCTGAGTCCTGTGTCTGCTTTTGGTTCCCTCACTGCAAAAAGGACGTTGAGGTGCTGGTGCATGTCCAGAGAAGGGCAACGAAGCTGGTGAAGGGTCTAGAGAACAAGTCCTGTGAGGAGCAGCTGAGGGAGCTGGGGTTGTTTAGCCTGGAGAAAAGGAGGCTCAGAGGAGACCTTCTCGCTCTCTACAACTATCTGAAAGGAGGTTGTAGTGAGGCGGTGGTCGGTCTCTTCTCCCATGTGACAAGTGACAGGACGAGAAGAAATGGACTTAAGCTGTGCCAGGGGAGATCAGGTTAGATATCCAGAAGAACAGCTTTACAGAGAGGTTTGTGAAGCCTCTCTGCTTTGCAGATTGGGGAACAGGCTGCCCAGGGAGGAAGTGGAGTCCCCATCCCTGGAGGGGTTTAACAGAGGTGTGAGTGTGGCACTTGGGGACATGGTTTAGGGACCTTGGCAGTGCAGGGTGAATGGTTGGACTACATGATCTTAAAGGTCTCTTCCAACCAGATGATTCTGTGATTCTGTAATATTATGAGCACCTGTCTTGAGGGACCTTCTGATTCTGAGAGGGTCCAAACCCTCAGGTAGAACTTGCTGGAGACTATCAGGCCACTCTTGAAAAGCCCAAGTCTCTCGACATACCAGTTTGTTGGAAGAGATGAAAAATCTGTGTCTTTGCATGCTTGTACTTAAAATACTCTTTTAGTGTGGAGAAGAAGTTAAGATAGGTCCCTGCTCGATGCACCCCTTCTGGACTTCATCCTCTGCAAAGCACATACTCACAGATAAAGGGCTTAAGGTCCTGCCCTCCTGTGCCAAGATGCAAGCATGGCAGATCAGAGTGTTGTTTTGTGAGGAACACCAGGTGCCTGGAGAGGAAGAAATTGCTAGTTTAGCTGCTGTTTAAGACATATTAATAACACAGTAATGTTGAGTTCTGAAACACTAACTAAAGGCGGCATTCAGAAACCGCTGTCTCCAGTGCTTTCGCAATTCAATCCAGTCCGTATTTTTGGCTCCTAAATAGTTCTCTTTTTGTGACTGTTTGACAAGAATCAGACGTCCTCCCACTCCATGCCAATGTCTACTGCATGCTTAATTTTTTTTTGTCTGGTTTTCCTTGTATTAGTCATTTGAGTGTTTGACAGGTATACGTCGGTGGTCCTTTATAGGTATTTTTATCCTCCTATTCACGGGCTCAGTGCGGGTACTAATATACATCCTTGTCATTGCCTGAAATCAAAGCTAAACTCTTTTCACAGACAGAGGCATTTCAACCAAACTTTTCACCAGCACGAGCTCTGTCTTCCAGGACTCGGATTCATCCAGTTAATGCTCAGCTGGCAGCGAATCTCCAGCACTTTACTGTCCCACAGGGTGGGAGTGTGGACTGGGAAGTTACCCATACAGAAACAATGCTCCATCCTTAAACCCTCCCTTGAGGACAGTCTGAGTGGATAGATTGGTCTGGGTGTATTTTGAACCTTTCTTAGCACCAGTGCTCTTAGAGCATCCCCTAGCTCGGTACTCAGTGGTGTGCATTCAGTGCCTGACTTTCATGGCAAGTTTTAATTTCCTGATTCAAGGTTTCACAGCAGACCGCCCCTGGGGTTTATGTTGCATTTGGATTTGGTACCTTCATACAGACATAGCCCTTCACAATTGTGAGATTGACTCAAGAGGACTGAATAAGTGAAGAGGTTTTCATGGCTCCTGTTCCTGCTGCCTGCTGTTCATCTTGTGTTCTCTCTGCCTGCTGAATACCTAGCTTTACGAGCAGCAGAAGACAGGTTTGCTTTCTGATGGGTCAGTTCCTCGTTAGCAACAGCAGTTTAAGGCTACTTGACAGCGTAGGCAAAATTCAGTCTTGCAGCAGAGCAGAGAAAGAGGGAAGGTTTTGGGGAGAGAAGTGTCGCTTTGGTCCTGTCACATCACAGCAGGGGAAAGAATCTGGGACAGGCTGCTGGTGCTTGGGGAAATGCTGGGAGGGAAGGTCTGGAGTTGAAGTGGTGAGAGTGGGGTGTCAGAGGTCTGTCTGTGTGAAGGGAAATTGGTGATGTCCATTCCCTGACCTCACTGATCCCCATCTCTCCAGACTCATTTATGAGGACCCCTTTCTCTACACCATCTCTGTATGAGACAGATGCCTCCTCCTCTCTGGTGCTCCTATTGCCTCTCTCCATCACAGCTTCTCCTTACTTTCCCCAAAACCTTGAGCTGTTGGCCATGCAAGATAAGAAAGATACCCATGGAAGAGTGCCTGGAAAAGACATTAATCAGATTTCCTGTTTTCACTCTTGCTGATGGTGTTGGCTGCAGGGGCAGCATTTCCAGTCCATAACCATGGCCCCTCCCGCGTGTCAGAAGGAGGAGAGGTGCCAATGCCAGGGCTGCCCCTGGTCCTTAGGCAGGAGGTAGGTTGCAGATGACAAATGGCATTTTTGACTCGGTCGGTTCCGATCTCTAGCACAGACAAAATGGAGAGCGGGATCCTGGTGATGGCTGAGGACCTTTGACTGTTCCTGGAAGTCTGACATCTGTATGCAAATGCCTGCTTAGTGTGTACAGTGCCCTGCATGAGGTCGGTTGAGTTTTGACCACAGAAAGCATCCTTACCCTCAGAATTCCTATTTTAGTTCTTCAAGAAACACAGCAGGCAACTTCACCTTGAGACCCCTCCATCAAAACCAGAGCAAGACAGCCAAAGAGTTCAAGCACTAATGGGGGTACAAGGCACCACATGATCATCTCACAAGAACAGCGAACTCCAATCAAATCAGCGATCCAATTAACCCAGTGTCCTGCCTCCGACTGGTGCCAGCAGCAGGTGCCTAAGGAAGGAGGTAAGAATAGAAAGGTCATTTAGTGGCACTTTCCCAGGATACTTGTGCAGCCTCTGGCAATTTGCAATTGGCCTTGTCTCCCTGTGGAACCTGAGAAAAAGCTGTCAGTCTCAGATTTCATTACGGAGAGGAGCGCAGTCAGCCTTCCCGGGGTGAGCTGTTAAACACTTGAAGTGCTCTTGAATCAGCAGTTATCAGAAAGATGGCTCCCTTCCAGCCATCGTCCCTGTTCTGCAGCTTGTAGGCTTGGGCTGAAGGAGTTTAAATCTTTTCCCATCTGTTCTCTGCATGTCCAGAGTTCCTCTGTTATCAGTATTCATTTAAGCGCTCTCAAAACCTCAGCTTTACTCTCGTCCTGGTTGTGCATGAGAAGAGGAGCTTTGGCAAACCCTCAGGGCCTGCATCTGGGAACAGAGGTTTGCAAAGGACCAATCCCAAACAGCTGCAGAAGCTGGGGAGGGCTCTGCAGCAGTGAAATAGCACAGACACTGCTGTGGTGTTCCCCTCAGGGTGAGGATGGAGAGCACAGTCTCCAACCTTGTGGGCTGGAATTGTTCTTACAGACAATCTTTGGTGTAAAGAAAAAGAGGTGGAGAGTGGAGATCAAATTAGTCCATCACCGGTGGTGCAAATGTAGAGTTAGAAGATAAAATATGATTGTAGACGGATTTTTCTTGGAAGGTATAAGTGTCTTCTAAGCAGAGGACAAAAGATAAGAGTGAAGCAATTTGACTACTTTGTAGACTATACAGGTAAGACATCATCTAACGTCAGTGCCTCTTTGTCCTGCACAGTGAATTCCAAACCGTTCAGATAGAGGATCTGCTTCTTCACTTTTTGGAGATTGGGAACGGTATTACAAAACCACAATACTTAGAGTGATATGAAATTAGGATGTGAAATAGCTTTAGGGACTCTTCTACATTATGTTTGGGGGTATCTGGCAAATGAAAGGTGATAGCAGATGCCTAATTTCAGGACAAATTGGATCAGTTGTGTTTCTCTGAGATTACTCAGCTATTGATTTATTTTACCTTATGTGGCTTATGCTGAATTCTCTCCACTACTTCAAGGACAAATTGCTATTAATTTCTAAGTTCTTGTTAAGGCAGGTGAGTGTGAGAACTTTAAGGTGTTTCTAGGGGTGTGATGCTGTGCTAGAACTGAAAAACTGGAGAGGCTTTACTAACCATCTGTTGGGGGGTCTCTCCCCAACTGTTAGGGTCACCAGTTGTGGTGGGATCACCACACGTCGTGAATAGTCGGGGCAGACAATGCGAGAACAGCTTGTGTGCACACAAAGCCTTTATTGAAATACGACTGCAGCAAACTGCTGCGGCACCTGCTTACTGCCAATTGCAACTGCGTAGTTTCTCTCTTATCGCATGTATTTATAGTTTCTCGTGGAGTGTTATGTTTACGTGCTTTTCTTGGATTGGTTTCAAGTTCACTGTCCTGCCCAGAGATGACGCAGCTCTCCAATCACCCATTGACACAACCTCTCTGTCTCCTCCAAACAACACACCTCCTGCTGTTGACTGACAGCAGGCTTAACTGGGCTTCTTCCTGGACCAGCCGGGAGGTCACGCCCACAACCATCCAGTTCCAATAGCTGACATTACAGCAAAGGCCTTTCCCCCTTTCTGCTCTGTTTCGGGGGATGGACTGTCCGAAACAAGCAAACAGTATCTCCAAGAATAAAAACTTCAACGTTTCAGTGGAAGAATGTTGTAAAATCTGTCTTTTAGTAAAAGGTGGGGGAGTGGGGGGGTGGGGAGGGCAGGTTTTGAAATTAGCAACATTTTCCTCATTGAGTTTTCTGTTTTCCAATCCCACTTTCCACAGATTGTTGAAGTTTCAGTAGTTCCCTTCGCCCCCTTCATCTCCTTTGCTGTGATATGCAAAAGAAAAGCTGCTGGAAAAAGTTTCATATGATCTGTGTTGATAGACAAAAATAGAGCCGAAGCTGCTCTCTGATTCACGTTTGTCTAGGAACAACGTTTTCTTCTAATACCTTATTTGGTTTCCTCTCGTTTTGCTGGGGACTCTCCATCTCAGACTAAGCTACTGTTCTCTCCAGTAGCTGCTGTGGGGCTGGTTTGGGGTTGTGCTGGAAACAGTGCCGGTGGCACCGGG
>NW_010416845.1:30714-40868 GCF_000710305.1 Buceros rhinoceros silvestris | reverse complement strand
TGGTCTCAGTCCTGCTGAGCAGTTGTGGCTTACACAGAATCAAGGCTTTTCCTGCTCCTCACCCCACCTCACCAGTGAGCAGGCTGGGGGAGCACAAGGGGTTGGGAGGGGACAGAGCCAGGACAGCTGACCCCAACTGACCAGAGGGATATCCCAGATCATGTGGTGTCATGCTCAGCAGATAAAGCTGGGGGAAGAAGACAGAAGTGGGGGATGATCTGAGTGATGGTGTTTGTCTTCCCAAGTCACCGTTCTGTGTGCTGGAGCCCAGCTCTCCTGGCGATGGCTGAGCATCTCCTGCCCTGGGAAGCAGTGAATAAATCCCTGGTTTTGCTTTGCTCGTGCATGCAGCTTTTCTTTTCCTGATAAACTGTTCTTATCTCAGTCCACTAATTTTGTCATTTTTACCCTTCCGATTCTCTCCCCTGTCCCCTCAGGGTGGAATGAGCGAGTGGCTGCGTGGGGCTGAGTTGCCTCCTGGGGTTAAACCATGACAGTTATTCAGCGTGCGGCTGGGATGCTGCCCTTGGCGTTAGTGTCTGCAGCATAGAAAGCACCTCGAGAGACTGGCGGCTTAGCAGGAAGCTTAAAGAGTTTGAAGAACTGCTGTCTGAAGAAAGAGACTAAAAACTTCTTTGTGCACATTTTGATTCATACTGAAGTAGCACACACACTCGTATATTTTTATTTATTCTTTCCCCATTCTTACAATTATTTTACGTAGCTATTGATCATCAGAAAACGGGTTGCTCTGACCATCTACTCCTTCCTTTGACATGAGTTTACTGCTGTATTCAGAGGTCCATAACATTGAACCCTTTGTTTCCGTGGAAAATACCTATGATCTGTCCCTCTCTTTTAGTGGCTTGGTCAAATGCATCCAGAAGGCTGGATGACTGTGAAATCTGTAAGTCTAATTTAACTGATTGAAATGCCTTTGATTTCTGTTCCTGTCCAGTTAACCTCTTGTGTAGAAAGACTCACATGCACTATGAGTGTTTTGAGATCCAGACAACCATTTGTGTTCTCACATTGAGTTCATTGCAGCGTAGCTCCACCGGCTCTGTGAAGCTCCACTTGACTTACTTATGCAAATAATCATGCAAAATTTCCGTAAAAGTGAAATTGAAATGGAATCTCTGACAAGGAATAGGATAATGACTCTGGAGTCCCCAAGCTTAGAATCTGTGGCTGATGACAATGATGCTGTGTCACTCCATTGACTTCTGTGAACCAAGGTGGTACAGAAAGAATCGCCTCTGTTTTACAAATGCCTTATTTACTCTTTAACACATCTTGAATGCTAATGCCTCCCTACGCTTTCTTTTTCTTCAGCGTGACACTGCATTTCCACCCTTCTGTGTCATACAATTTAATTATATGCAGACCTTGAATGTCATTTTCTAATCCTCTGAGGTTCATTTGAAAGTCTTGTAAAATAAAACTAATTGGTGTGTTCATTAAAATGTCAGAAATATTTTTTAGTTCAATTAGATAATACAGCAATTTTATCCAAAGTGTGCTTATAGTACAATAACTATGTCAGGAGGATATAATTAACAGCCATTTAAATGAACAATTGTCTTAAATTTTTCTGGTTCTTCATGCATGATAACTTAATCAAACAGCAAAGTTCTTACAGGCTTATCCATTTGAGAGAAAGGTGAAACGCTATAAACTCGTGTTTAAAAAGTCAAATTGAAAGCCGTAAAACTACTGAACTAAAGGAGTCAATTATATAGAAATGAAATGCAGAAGTGTACTTTATTTCAATGCCAGCACATTACAGCTAAAATCCAGTCCAAAAAAGGAGAATTTAAGGCATGGTCACCAACTTTTGGGAAAGTCTAACATTAACATTGAATGAAGGTCAAAGGTCAGACACATAGTTTGGCTTGGAAGATCATCCAGTCCTCTTCCCTCCATGGGCAGCGACATCTTCCACTAGTCCAGGCTGCTCAAAGCCCCGTTCAGCCTGAGCTTCAGCAGTTCTGGGGATGAGGCAACCACAACCTCCCTGGGCAACCTATGCTGGTGACTCACCACCCACATTGGAAGCAAATTCTTCCTTATGTCCAATCTGAATCTGCCCGTTTTCCACTTTAAACTTTTGTCAGCTGACAGCTACAGGACTTCCTAAAAAGTCTTTCTCTGTCTTTCTTAAAAGCCTTCCTGATATATTGAAAGGTTTCAATAGGTTCTCTTCTCCAGGCTGAACAAGGCCAACTCTCTCAGCCTTTCTCCATAAAAGAGGTGTTGCAGCCCCCTGATCTTCTCTGTGGGCCTCCTATGGACCAGTTGTAACAGGTCCATGTCATCCTTGTACTGGGGGCTCCAGAGCTGAATGCGGATGGATTCTCACTGATGTGCTCCATACTCTTGCTTGCATTTGAATATTTAAGACATTAGGGCCTTCTGATCTATTTGACTGTTGTTGTGACAAAAGATATAATTCACTGTTCAGTTAAGGCTGCACCTATGGTTGTTTCTGGCTTCAAAGACCTTAAATTCAGTTGTGCAAAGGCTATGTATTAGACAGGATTGGTCCTAATGGTCCTAGTGGGTAAGGAGACCATGGCTTCCTAAGGGGCTTCGCAAGTACGACTTTATTTTGGAAGTACTGAGCAATCACGTTGAGTAGTATACACACAGTTTTATAAAAATTACTGAACTTGGTTAGAGTTATTTTTATTACCCGTTTTCATCCAAATATGCCAGTTTGTCAAAATAGACATTTTGTGGTAAAGGCTGTTCTTGTTGAGCAGCTTGATTTATGTTTTTGTTTCCATTTCAGGATTACTTGAAAACACTCAAAAAGATTAATATACATTTTCTTGACTCACTTATGACTTAGTTCTGAACTGCAAGCTAATAGTCGTACACGTGCAAAAGATATGGGAGAGAAGGTTCACACTCAAGCAAAACCTTTCCCTTGGCTTAAAGTTAGTCAGGAAGTGAATTTATAGGTGATAAAAATATTTCCGACTGATTAGGTGGAAAGACAAAAATCTAAACCCATCAAGAGACTCCTGAAGCGGGGAAAAACTTTTCTTGCCCACCCTCAGAGATCACAGCTTCAGCTGAAACAATGAAAAGCACTCAGAAGGTGATCAAAGCTGCTCCTCCAGCTCCTGGAGCTTTTAATAAAGCTGTGCAACAGCTGGAGCGTACAGTGTAAGTGCCAATGCTCACCTCTGTGTCAGGCAGGATGGTCGGCACCTGCATACATGGCTGGTTTGTGATGGATCCGTGAAATTCCTCGGTCTGATGATTATTGGAGGAGCCAGCGCTGTGCTTTGGTCCTGCCAGGTGCTGAAGGCTTTGTTCAGGCGGGGAAGTATGAGTACAATAAGCTGCAAACAGACAGGAGAGTTGAATTTTTCTCAGCAAAACCTCCCTCTTGGTGTCATAGCTCTGCAGCCAGCTTGCGTTGGCGGTGGCTCATAGTGGCACAGCCTGTCCCGTGGTGGCTTGATAAAGGAGCCTAGTGCACCAAGGTCCTCAGCAGATCGACAATCCGGATTGCAGTATTCCAGTCTCTATCAGCGGGTTTGCCAGTGGCGTTTGTTGGTCTGATCTTACCTGCTCCGGACAATGTGATGACCTGCGTGCAATCTCTGGAGCTGATAGAGCTTACGTGCATGTCAAGTCTACATCACTTTGGGAAGCTGATGTAGTGGCAGGAAAACTCACTCTTGAGACAGTCTGGGGACTCTCCTGTTATCCCTGTGATGGGAAAGCACTTTGTGACCGGGTCAGAAGTCGCTTTGTTCTTGATATGCCTATATGATAATGGCCAGCTGGGCTGTCCTGGCATTGACCGCCTTTGGCTACTGAAAGTTGTTTCCAACATGGTTATCCATTTCCACCTCTTGTAGCACCAAACCAATATCCCCTGGTTCATGACAAAGACTCCCTGTGGTCCCCCACAGAGGTGAGGACTTAATAATACTTTGTTGTTATTCTCCTGGAGTACGTTAGGTGGACTCCAGACTCACCACTCAAAAACAGGAGGAAAGCAGATAAAATGATAGCGACTGTGGTGCACAAACTCCTGTACAAGTTTGACAGAGCTTCCTCTTCCCCGACACGAGAACATAAATAAAAGGCCAGCTCTGTACAGCATTCCTCAGCAGGATGCCAAAGAGAGATTAAGTTTCCGTAGGCCACCTTTGTATTCGAAGGTGGTGCTTGCTGTCTCTTCTCAAAGCGATATTTGCTGTTCTGCAGGCTACAAAGGAATTTTTCAGCTGCTTTGTCTTGCTGGCTTTCATTGCTGTTTTTAAATTAAAGCTTAAGGAATTAAATGAACCAGGGATGCTGGGGTTACACAAGGATGAGAGAAGATCAGGCAGTCGAATCCGCGGAGGTGCAGCGGGGCACAGGCTGATTCTCGGATTATCATACTCGGTGATTGGTTTTGCCAGTTTAAAGCATAAACATTAATGCGTTTTAACCATCTGGGTCAGGCTGACAGCATCCCACTGTCTGGGAGAATTAGATCTGAAGCAGATCGGGAGCTACTTTATTAAGATTTTGGGTGTGATTTGCAAAAGATGTTACACCAGAAGACTTCTTCCTGTTATATCATTTTTCACAGGGAAGAGGAATGAATAATAAAATGATTAATAAGAGATAGACCTGCTTGGAAGCGAACAGCTCCTGCATAAGGCATAATTCTAACCGATACAGCGGTGTATCTATTTATTAGGCACCAGCATTTGTAACGTTGATTGCTTTGTTTACAAATGGGGGCTGCGTCGTCTAATGTAGCCGTAAGCTGCCATGTTTAATTGAGGTAGGGGAGGAAATGAACCTATCAGCCACGGTCCTAATATTTACAGACATGGAGCTCTACTTTTCCATTGCTCTCGTAATGAATGTGGTTTTGAATTAATCTTTAGAACTGCCAGGAATAGCAGCATATTGGATTTCCTCGCTGTTTTATTTTATGTTCTGTGTCCCTGCAGTGTCTCTTGATTGCTACTCATTAGAAAGAGGCTACACTTGTGTTTACCAGAACAAAAATATTCCCCTTCCTCATTGCACCTTGCAATTCAAACTTTGCCTTGGATTTAAAAAGATGCAAATTAAATATTTAAAAGTTTCAAAGACTGTTATCTTCTACCATTTTAAACAATGATGAGCCCTTACGATGAGCTGGGAGGTTTTGAAAATGTATTTCATATGCCATAGGCAAGAGAACTGTGGTTATTTCTTTGCTTCATTTTCTTTTATGGTAATAATAATGTGTTTATCTGGAGACAAATACCAGGATTTTACTTCCGTGGTGTGGTGGGATAATGACTAGATGAGTAAAGTGCTAAACCAGGGCTTGGGAGAGCTGTGGTCTGCTTCCGGCTCCGTTACAAAGCTGTGGGTTTTGCCTTGCATTCATTTTGATGAATGTCTGTGCAGGTCACCTGGTTTTGTACTAAGCCTGTCCTGGCAGCTTGAGGTACCCTCAATCTCCCATCAGCCACTGTGATGAATGGCAGCACTGAAGGCTGGTAGAGCATGGCTGTGTGTAGCTGATGGCTGTGCACCACAGGTGCTTCTGGGGGACATGGAGGGCTCATGGTGGGCTCTTGGTTTCATCTAACTGCTGGTAACTCACTGCTGGGGTGGACAAAGCCCTCTGATCCATGACATGTCAACAAACAAACTGCTCAGAGACCCTCTGAAGCCGAGTGCTACTGAACTGTGCGCAGTTTTGCTGGTACGACTGGGTGTAAACACGCTGGCTTTGAAGTCATCCCTGTTTGCACCACCAAGATGAGGTTTCTCTTGAATGACCCAGAGAAGTGTCACATGGCCGTTCAGTTTGGGGGAGTTTCAGAGAACATTTTGCCACCCTTCTGGGCTCATTCCTCTTCCAAGCCCAGCCACTGCAACCTAATGGATACCTCTGGGAGAATTATGGCAATAGGACCTGAGAGGGGTCTTCATGCAGCAGAACTGAGAACTTCATTTGGAAGGCATCGAGCTGTGTTGTGTTTTGGTAACTGTATGGCAGAGCTGCTTCTCATGGATTTTGCAGAAGAGGCAGCAGCTCTGGGTGTATCATCACGTGCGTGTCTTCGTGCAAGTTCACAAGTGAATTGTGTCTGTACACAGCACTTCTGAAATATCCACACGGGACTTCCATCCCTGTTACGTAACTTGGACAGAAATTATCTATCCCTGTAACCACCCATTATTTGTTTGGTAATCTAGCTAGAGCATAAGCTTTAATTAAGCCAGATTTCAAATTTACCATGGAAAATAATGTGACATTGTCATATTCTAATTCTTTTTTTGGAGCTGGTGAAGCTGAGTTGCTAAGAGACAGCATTTTTTTTTTAAATGTGACTCCGTTTCCTAGTTTCCTAATTAATAGTCAATGTCTGGTGTTTATATAATGCTGTTCTCAGCAGATCATACAGAGACTGAACTTTGTCTCCTCATAGAGGAGGAGTGAGAAAGGGGAAAATGAAGCAACCTCTCCAAAGGCGGCAGCTGGTCAGCAGCTGAACAGGGAGTGATGTCCTCTGGCCTTTGCCTCCTCCAGCAGCTCGGCTGCTGTGCGGGCAGAGGTGATGCTGCATTGCCGACCTGCTGGAAGTACAAATATGCAGAGGGTGGAAGGGAAGTTTCTGAGCTCTTCGCTTTCCTGGAGATTCTCTGTCCTGCCTTTGAGTATCCTCGTTACTGAGGTTTCCACTGGCAGCCGCCCGGTTCTATTGACGGCAACGGGGCCATGCGTAGAGCTCTCATGAGTCACCCACTGCCCTTTATATAAAGTAGCACACAATAAACATTATTCTTGCCCCAAGTGATCCTGTCATATTTTCCCCAGGGTCAGTCACCAAGTCCATTATCCACTCTTTTAGGTGGCCTTCCAATGGTTCACGTAGCTGCTTGCATATGGTTCAAAGCACTCCGCTCCAGATAGGCACAGTGTGGACAGGCACCTTCTAGATAAATGCATGGACGTGGTCCTCAGAGCACACATGGTGAAGCAGTGATGCTATGAGGGTATGTTCCTGTTCTTCTTATGCAGGTTTTTTTCTCCCTGGAGGCTCTTGGCTGCAGCCAAAGAAATATCTTCATTACACCTGGGGAATAATAAAATACTGTTAACACTTATCACTGCCTTAGCTTCGTGAAAGCCATTCTAAGCTCACAGTGTAATGCTGAATAGGACAAACAGGATGAGAGATGCTTTAATTAGTGTATAGGCAGTTAAGCTCAATAAGTCTGGTTTCAATGAAAAGGTTGCTGTAGTGCAGCAGTGCTCATTTACATTGCTTATTTTTCTTTTCCTAAAACCCTCCTCACTAACATTTGCTGTGACTTGACTTTTAAACTCAGCTTTTTAAAATTGAAATATTATTTTCTCATGGACTCAGATGTAGAATGTAAAACCTCTCTGTGTTGTACGGGACAATTTATGTTCTGAACTTGATGGAAAAAGCTTTGCCATGAAGTCTACCCTAGCAGGATCACACTAGGGAACCAACACATGTAATATTTTTTCGTATGCTTTCGTTTCAGTTAAACTTCCACTCCAGAAAACCACTTAACAACAGGTCCTCTATTACCCTACTCTGCCTTTACTATGACTATTACTTGCCGGCCTCATTTTACATGGATCACAACACTAAAGAATATTTTGAGGGATGCAACCAAGGTTATCTCGTCACTTGTGCTAATTTTGTGACTTTATTGCCTGCATGTGCGTTTGGTTTTTTTTAAGGATCCGTGGTAGTAATATCCTCTATAATAAACATCTCTGACACTTTCTTTGTCTTGCACTGAGTTTTTTGCTGGCAAATACCTCTGCATATGCACATCTGTATGCAGCCTCACCTTTCCTCCCTAAAAATGCACACATTGGTGGACTTTGCAGCTATTTATACTTTCATTTTACTTCCATTTCCTCCCCTTTTCCCTTCAAGCTTTCCCTGTGACTGCTAATAAGTCGTCTTCAAGTATGCTGCGTGGACAGGCTGCTCTTCTCACATCTCTCCTGGGCGAACAACCACTGTTTCTCATCATGACCCCTGCCTGCTGCAATCAAACTCCAGAATCATTTCGTCCCGCACTGTGATTGAATTCTCACATTCGCGGCAGTGCCTGGCCACGAACTCGGCATCGCAATCTGCAGGGTCAGTCACCGCTGCGCTGAGCCTGTCTGCTAGGACCGCTAAGTGTAATTTATATGTTTCAACACTTTCTCAACCTGAATGCTGGAAAATGAAGTCTCAGGAAAATCTGGCAACCAATGCTACGATTCCCAGGGAGAGATTTGTCTGCCAATTAATCAGGCAAAGGTGCTCCACTTTTCCTTTTTGTGTACAGCACGTCAGTTCTCATTCTTTTTGTTTCTTTGTTTCTGAAATACAAGGTATTTGAAAACACACGTTACCATATAGAATACACTCATGTGTATTTCCAGTCTGTCCAGTTTGGAGCTTGAAGAGCAAGAAATGGAGCAATTTACCTGAAGGGATAGATCACAAAGCTCGTGCTGTGCAGACTGTCACTGCTCCTTTTTCTCCTTCCTTGGCCCCAGCCATGAAGTTTTTTACAATTTTTAAAGATGGCAAATAATTTCTGCACACCAATGTTTGATGTTATCCTGCTTTGAGAAAGATGGTATTTTCCTTAGCAGTGGGGTCACTGAAATTTGAACTTATTTAGGGGTGGTGTATAGCTTGTCTCTTACAAGGAAAAACGAGGTCAACAAATGTTATGGCTTCTGGTAGACCTACAGAAAAAAATATCTCATGGAAATGTCTGCAAACCTCATAGAAAAGATGCATAAGCTGCTTTAGCCCTTTCATAACCTGTGTTATGAGGCAGTATACAAAGACTCTTCCCTTGCTGGTTTCTGCAGCATTTTCTCTGTCACAACAGCTTACCCCAGAAGCTGCAAGCGGTGAGTAAAGAGATGGGATAGGCTGAAGCAAAATTAAAGTTCTTTCATCACAATGTGGTTTGTTTACCTCAAGGAAAAGACATTGTCCTGTTCTTCACACTCAGGTTGTGATTTGACCAGTCTCCTGAAGTTGTCTGTTGATGGGAAAGGCAGCAACACGATCTTCTGCACTCGAGTACAGGGGGCATGTGGCTGACAAACAGGTAATTGGGGCATCCCAGGGGGATTCGACCTGGTTTAGCTTTAAATTAATGAATCCTGGGGGCCAGCCAACAGGATTGTCTTGTCAAGAGGACAGCGTCATCAACAGGACTGACGATACAGCTTCATGGTCTTCAGCCTGGGACACTGTGCTGAGGACTACTATGAGTTTGTACTGCCAAGAACCTGCCTAGATTTCAACTGTGTAGGTCTGCAACTTGCAGTGCTCGCTGCAAGGGTCTTACGAACACAGCGGAAAACGCGGACCTGACACTTGTAATCCACACAGATTTTTGCTGATGTTTTCTTCACCAGTGTCTGACATTGTGGCCGTGCATTGAATTGGATTGTTGGTAACATCAACAGCTCTTCAGAGTTCTAGATCTGGACACAATAATAAGGTCTCCAGTACATGTGGCAAGATAATACAGATTTTTGAGTCTGTTTTGTAAAAAATATCCCAGAAAACACACCTGCCTTACTCTTTTTCAGGGACAAACTATTTGCGGGTATATCCACAGGCACATCTAGCTTTGCTCAGAAAGAACAGGATTCTTCATGATTCCTTCTTGCCATTATATTTAAAAATAAGGTGCTTTAAGTCATTATTTGCTTTTGTTCTTTTAAATTTATTTTCTTCATTCCTTTTCTACTCCATGTTCTTACTGAAACATTATTTTTCCAGCGATGCTTCACAAAAGCGTTGCACAATTCCTGCAATGTAATGAAGTCTGAAAAGATGGAAGCTTGTGCTCTTGAAGTCATAAAGCAGTAAATGCAGAAACATTGCAAATTTCCCACCTCATCAGACCCTCAGTTTTAAATCAAGGATAGCAAAGAGGCTGATTTCTAGAGGAGGTAATTCTGAACTGTGAAGACAGCATCAACAGATTGATTGTCCTTGAATTTTTCATCACCAGCTATGGTATGATACTGCAGAGCTGAGCCATTTGTTTAGTCACGGTGGTTAAATCCAGAACACAGCCATCCTAAAAGCTAAGAGCATTCAAATACCTTCTCAAGTGTTCCC
>NW_010416845.1:27712-30623 GCF_000710305.1 Buceros rhinoceros silvestris | reverse complement strand
CCTACACTTGTATCACCCAGCCGGGGGTAGAAGAGGTTTGACTAGAGGGAAGTGTGATGTGCCATAAGCAGCTTCAGGTCCAGCTTTGAAAGAGAGGAGTTGTGTGGTGGGAGGCAGGAAAAATAAGAGAAGAGGGGTGTTTGATGAAGATGCTGTCATGCCTAGTAGAGGGGTGGATGAAGTGTGAGGTTGGGACTGCCACGTAGTGCAGTTTGCAACCTGGGATTTGCGTTATATCAAGTTACTCTAAAAATAATTTTGTCCCGATGTTTTTTGTATCTATTGTTACGGATTTCACCAATCTAACTCTTAGATTTGGGGGTTTAGCACTGCAAACTCTCAACGCTGAAATGTTTTTTTTTCCAGCGACACATCACCCTCGTCACAACTTCAAGCATACCAATGACTCCACGCTTCTCTTGTTCACAATAAGTCACATACTTGGGCAGGATATTGTGTCACAAAATAAAACAAAAAGCCTGCTCCATTCTCTGCCAGGTGCAGTCTGACAATACAATGAAGGATAGTTATTTTTGGTAATGATTCTGAAAGATTCAGGTCCGTGTGCCCCAAAGGGTTAAACACTTTCTGTCTGTGCAACAGTTAGAGCTGTGAAGTGTTGGAGTTGCTATAGAAACAGTGCATATTGGAGTCAAATGAAAAAGAGTAAACAACCTCTTCTTATATCTCAGAGCTAAATGAAATGTGGCCCCCAACTTTGTGAGAAGTTATTATAAACACCTTTAAATCACTCCAGAAAGATCTAATATTGTTTTATAAACTAAAGCAAACAATAAAAAAAAAATTGAAAAGCGGTCAAAACCTGTGGCAATGATTCCTCCTGTTTCATCGAAGAGCTCGCAGGCCATGGAGGTTGGTGGTTCCTTTGGAAGAGGACCTGAGGCCTTGGCCAGCCACACTGCCCAGCCAGAGCGCCTGCAACTTGGGGCAATGCTGCTCCCCACGCACCGATGCCGACCTACTGCCCACTGCCACCGGGGAGAGGTGGTCAGTGAGGTGCTGGCACAGCAAGTTTTGACCTCCTGAGCTCATCAAAAATCTTGAGGGCTGTTATGCTGGTCCACTGGCTATCCAAAGACTTTGAGGCCCTTCCATCAGAGTTTGGTTTATGTGTACACGCAATGAAAGCAAACTGGTGAGAGGGAGAGAAGCAACAACATAACGATCCCTGCTATCAGTTTTTCAGTTTCAGATCCCACTCTCTCTCCTTTCACAGCCATCTCGCAGCAGCTATGTGACAGGCAGAGACCTTTAAAGGACGGTAAGACATCTGAGGTCAAACCAGTCAGTTTTTCTTCAAGGGAAACATGTTTTTAATTAACAGCTACCCAGGACAGTGGTGGAGTCCCCATCCCTGGAGGTGTTTAAAAGCAGTGTGGGTGTGGTGCTGAGGTTTAGGGACTCTGGCAGTGCAGGGTGACTGGTTGGACTCAATGATCTTAAAGATCTTTTCCAACCAGATGATTCTGTGATTCTATGGGAACAGTCTTCTGCAGGAAATTATGACTTCTGTTATGAAATCACTTCTCTTTTTCATGCTAAAAAGTTAAGAACTTGGAGAGTAAAAGGGAAAACATTTTCTCTTCCTAGTTAAGCCTTCCTGATCACACCAGAGACCCTGCCTAACAGAAGGCTGCACATCGCTGCTGATATTCTGCTGGACAAATTTCTGCTGGATGCCTTAGCCCTCCCAAACCGTCTGTGTCAGCCCTATGCTGCGCTTTATAACTTATTTTTCCTCCTTGTTCCTGTGCCTGCTGCCTTCTGCCCAGGCAACAGCTGCCACACGTGTTTTGCTTGACCTTTTCTCAAAGGATCTTACTCTTCATTCTGTAACTTCTGGACGTGACCTTACATTGACCGTGGGGCTAATTAATGACTCGCAGCTTATTTGGAACTGGGCATGTCTGCTGTAGAGCCGATGGTATAGAGATATAGAGAAAAACCATAACGCTGCTGGGTTTATTCTCACAGGCTGCCACAAGTCTTGAAACCAGCTTGCGGCTGAGCTTTGTTGCAGCCTTTCCATAGAGTGGAAGCAATGCAAAGCATCCCTTTTGGACCAGTACACAATCCTTAACTTTTCCATGTTGGTTTGTATAGGAAACCAAAATAGAAGCAAATTTCCACAGATCAAGTACTAATGGGGTAAAACAATCCTCTGGGTGAGCAAGTAAATTTGTTGTGTGTTTGATTAGTAATTAAGCCACACACAATTTTTTTTGCCCTGACAAAACATATATGAGTAGGAAGCACTGAACATCAGTGGTTTCGCTTCCGTATTTCCCAGTGCCTTGTTTGTAAAGAGAGTGCTAAAATACTGCTTGGTACAAATCAGTGTCCAGAAGCTACCCCTGACCTGAAGCAGCAGAAGAGCACCATACGCATGGCAGCAGTGACACCTACACTGCAGCCAAGCAAGGAACCGCATGTCTACATTTCTAACACGGTCCTTTTCCAATTATATTCCATGTAGTAAGTGACACTCAAGAGGCTGAAGTTAGAACAAATTATTTCTTTCCTTTTTTCTCCCTGATGCCTTTTGCGCCTTCTGCAGAGGGAAAGGAGGTGTCAAACACACATGAAATATGGTAACTTTGAAGGGACTGGGAAATAAATTGCTGGAGAACTAAGTGGTTTTCTTGTTCAAACTTCTGTACTTGTTCAGAGTTTGACGGCTTTTGCCCGTACGTGAGCTCCTGGAAAAGCTCCTGTTGTCTGCCAGGTGCAGCTCAGATTGGTGCCATTCAGCATGTGGTGGGGCTGAAGAATGGGGAAGGGGAGAAGCTGGTCAAAAAAATATGGGCCTGTCTGGCTTGTTACCTCTGTGCTGTTGTGAGTGTGAGGGTCTGTGGTGTTGCTTTACCTCCCTCAATCCCAACCCGAACTC
>NW_010416845.1:4257-27592 GCF_000710305.1 Buceros rhinoceros silvestris | reverse complement strand
TCCCTGCTGGGAGTGCTGCTGGCAGATCATTGGACAGGGCTACAGTTTTCACACTCCTCCATCCACACAGGCTTTTAAAAATGCAGATGGCATCTCTTTTTCAGCCTTCAAGAGACACCTGAAGTTTTCAAGAAGAGATCCAGGCAGTAGACACAGAGCAGATCTGATCTCTGCAGTGGTCAGTGGTGACAGGAGCTGGTGGCCAGCAGCAACACTGGGGATATTACGGAGCAGCAGCTAATTTAGGGTAGTTGGTATTGCAGTAAGCAAAGGAGCTTTCAAGATGAGGTTTAGAGGCGGGCGTTAGCTGATTTAGGTGGGAAGAGATGTAAGTCAAGGGAAAAGTGGGCCAGGATGGGACGAACAATACCAAAAGAACAAAGGAAGCGTTGAGTGGATGAGAAGGAAGAAATGCAGTTCCCCAAAAGCAGCTCCAAGGTGGAAAGATTAGAGAAGAACGTTGGACTTGATGGAGTGCAGAGGTAGTAGATAGGAATTCTGGGCTGAGAAGTCCTTAAACTTTGGCTGTGCTGTGAGACTGGTGGGAGGAGAAGGGAAGGGTGTTGAAAGGCACCTTGCCACTTGGGCAGCTACAGCTGGGATTTATTTTTCGTGAGGGACAGTCCCTACTTGTCATTTTTTTTCCTGATGAAAAGGAGGCAGTCAGAGACCAGTCCAGATTCAGTTTGCATGGCCAGCATGTTCATGTGACACCAGGATCATTAACACCTACGATGGATTTAAGATCTCAGCAGGCATTGAAAGCAAACCCTCTGGATTTGAGACCAGTAGATGAAAGTTCCCACGAGAGATTTTCCTTTCAGCTAGAATCTATTTCCAAGCTGCCTTTTCACAGCGGTCTCACAACTCCTTCCAAGCACACTTTTATTTTAGCTTGAAAAGCTTTTAGGTGATGATAGCTCTGATTGGGGAGGAGATAACAGACTCTGCAATGGCTTCGGTGATGATCACTTTCCTTTAAACTGTGCACATGGAGCTGTATCTTTTAACGAGAAGCCCTTGTTAAAAGGCCTGAGGTAAGGAAGTATAGCATGTCTGAAATCCATGCTGCTGCTTTAGAAGCTTTGATCTTTGATGCGCCAGTATGGCTGTTGTATTTGCCAGGCAAAGGTTGTTGATATGAGGGTATTTGTCAAATGTTATCACTGGATCCCAGATGGATTGTGCTACGATTGCAGAAACTGACAGCCACAGGGAGGTTTTCTCACTCCTCGAGGAAGTGGCATGTGGTTATTGTGGGTGCTAGATGGCAAAATAAACGGCTCTGGAAACCACTCCTCACTCAGGCAGAATCGCACGCCGAGCCAAGCTAAAGCCAGCAGGAAACGCGCAGATCGACACAGTCCTGTATGTCATTTAAAAGGGAACCGGGTATTTTCACCGGCGTTACTCTTTGCAGGTGGAACATTCCCATTAATTGCATTAAAGCCGTTGAAGATTGCCAGGAACTCCTTGTTCGTGCTCTGCTGGGTGGCTGTTTCTGGAGGAGAGGAGGAGGAGTGAGTGGAAGAGGTGATGACCTGTCAGAGCAGGGATTTGGCGTGAAGGATGGGTGTTGTTAACGTGACAGAGTAGGGCAGCTCCTGCCTGCCAACTGTGCTTGGCTGCTGGGTTCCATAGTCACTCCTATGGATTTTTAGCTTTGGTTTATTGGCGTTGAATTTACTCCCATGGATTTTTACTTTACCTCTCATAGGCTGCTGGAAACAAGATGGTAGATTGTATTGGGGGGAAATGGTACTGCCGTTTGTATCTGTTCAACCGCTTAGAGAGCAGATCTGTTTAACTTGCTACAGAGGAAGAGGAGCAGCACTGGCAGCGCTTGGATGAGTTAGTTTTGCAGAGAGTAATAACCCCACGATCAGGTCCGTGACAGATTTCTGAAATGGGTATGTGCTAAACTGACCTCCGCTGTATTTAATAGCTTTGGAAGCAATGAGGAGATATCCATCTTGTTTCCCCTTAAGCTACGTGGCGACAGCTTATTGGATGAGGCAGCTTTTTTCAGCCTGAACTCCGGGCTCTGAAGCCCATAAAGGATTTAGATACCAAAATGCCAGGCACGGCAGGAGCTGGTTTTAGGGTCCTGATTCTTAGGGCTGAGCTGTCTATGTAATCCACAGCGAGAGTCTGAGCCAGCCTCACAGCAGACACCAATGGGCTGCAAAGAAACCCCTGAAGTGGCTGTGGGGAGTAGGCTCCATGTGTGGTTATTCTCCATGAGAACTTCATGAGGCTCTCTCTTTTATCTTAAAATACATAGTCAAAGAGAGGTGGTAGCACCACCCGCTCTCACCCAGGAGCTGACACTTGCCTAATTTTACACTTGCTAGACACCGGAGGTTTCATCTCTCATTCACACGTTGCGATGCCTGTGCTCCAATTTTAAATAAGCCAAGAAAAAACACAGGCTAGCACCTTTTTTTTTTTCCTGATACAGTGAGTGTGTGTCTCAGTTTTGCAGGTTTGGTTGCCCTAAGGAAAAAAGCTGATGGGAGGGTGCTCTGTGTGTGTACCAGATCTTCTGTCTCACCCTCCTCCTCCTCCATCTTTTGAATCCAGTGGCCAGTTCTGTAACTCTGGATGAGAAATCACTAAACCAGGAAAGTTTTTACAGGTCTCCTTGAAATACACGGCTGCTTATTCCAAGGAAAACTCAGCACTGTCAGCTTTCTGACTTCATGGGAAGCAAAGGAAAGCCAGCCTTGGACTGCAGTGAAGAGAGCAGGAAAGAGCCTTCCCTTGTTTTTTTATGCTGTCAAGTGGCAGAAAATTGCAAACCACTAGAAGAATAACCTTCACAGTGAGTGCGTGCATACGTCTCCCATGTTTCTTACCAGAAGTTTGAGGCTCCCTCCCTGCCCCAGAAGAGAGCAGGTGCTGTGCCACTCCTGAGCCCCTTTGCTCTGCTCACAGCCTTAGTGAAAGCTGATTTGAACCCTACGGAATTTCCAAGCGTGTGTTTTCAGCTGTGGTTACTTCTGCTGTCCTGCCAAACCCAGGAACTTCCAAGTGAGCAATCACAGAAAAACAACCTAGACTATCAGCTGCTGCAGGAGGTTCCAGCGAGTTGGAACTCTATTTATTACATGCTTGAGAAGCTCCCGGAACGGCACAAAGCTATGCGTTAATACATGGGCAGGCAGAAGACAGACAAGGCAGATGCTGCATTAACCACAGCTCATTGGAATTGGAGAACAGTTAGTCCCTCGCCCTTCCTGTCTGAGATGGTCAGCTTGATAGCCTCTTTACAGAACCCCCAAGACACCTGCCGACACGCAGGCATGACTGAACCCCTGTTTGAAATAGCCGGCGAGCAGAGGAGGGCCATGTTGCTCCTGTTAAGTTCCTCTAACGAACCTGCTCTGCCTTCAAGGCAGTAGTGGGCTCAGTGTCTGATCCCAGGTGACTATCACAGAGGAAATCTGCTCACCAGCAAGCCGCTGGAATGTTTAATCACTGTTGCTCTTCTGCTGGACAAGAACAGGAAGATGTGAACAAGCCTGAGCTCAAAACCAAAATCTCCTGCGTTACATTGGCCGTTACGGTGGTGCTCAGGCGAAGGGGTGCCCACACGCCTTCGCTCCCCCAGCTCGGCTGTGGCAAGGACTCATGGGCAGAGGCACAGCAGGCAGGCAAGGGATAGCTAGAGGAAAGGATTAGCATGAATACAAGTGTGGTTCTCTCCTGCATTCTAAAATAACGGGGTCTTCAGAAACCTGACTGTTCCCATTGCTCCGGTTCCCACTCCAGCTGTATCCATGGCCAGTTCCATGTAAGTCACTCTCACTCCAGTTTCTACACCTTTGCAAGCCACAGTTTCTCTGAAGGATTAAACACCTGCCAGGTCTTCAGAAGGTATGTTTGTATTCATCCCAAACCCTGTTTCAAACAGGTTATGAACGACCAAACAAGGACTTAGGGATGTCCAGCTCCTTGTTCTAACTGCAGTATTTCCCTGAGCATAACCCTTCATGCTGTGCTCATTGTACCATCATACTTTGGTAAATTGGCATCTTTGTTTCTATGAAAACTTGTGTAATCATAAATCTTTATATGTACGTAACAATGATTGAAGTGAGCAGTTCGAGTTTGACCTTCAGTGCCTGCAAATCAAAGCTCAGAGGATGAGACCAGTTAAATGAAAATGAAACGAATTAGCTGCATTTTATTTTGGTTAATTCTTGGAGCACATATGGTATGTTATCTTTTCTATTACAGATACACCATTTCTGGGCTTGCACATGATGATGAATATGGGTTGGTTTCCCCATCTGGTGCCTAATTCTGATAAAAATATAAAGAAAGTTGGTATTAGCCAATAAGGTCAGTCTGCTGCTGGAGCAGCCTTCTAACAGGATCACAGCTTGTGTTTTGAATTTAACTTGTTCTTAGACAATAACTTGAGCCCCTGATGTTTTCTCCCACTGGAATCTCTTGAGGCTTGTGGATCTCTGTGAAAAATGTGTGACTTAAGGACATCTAAAAAGGTAGGAGTTTGGGGTTCCTTCTAGTTTAATCAATACATTCTTGCTAGGAATAGAAATTTTCAGATATTATGTCCCAGAATCAGCGCTGCAGAGATGAGCAAGTAAAGCACAGATACTTCTGATGGCTTTGACAGTAATCCATGTCCACAGGAAACAGCCAACACGCACTGCTGATGTCTCTGCTACGCATCAGATGTGACACCTGCAATGCATCTGAAGAAGCCATCTAGCATTACATGTAGTTGTTTTTTAAACTTACGTGATTTAAAGCGATTCATTAATGGGCATTTGACAAATCTCTCTAATAAGCCTAAACATTGAAGATCTAAAATTCTTTCTCTGCTTCCTTACCCGCTCCCACCATCAAAACAAAGGAAAATTGCATTTGTCTATTCAGAAGGAGAAGAAAGCAAAGTTCTTCAGCTGGGCGTTTCTGCATCTGTGTGACATGCTGGCAGGTATTTCCTGGATCAGAAGGTGGTTGTTTTTTTTTTTTTTTTCATCTTCCATCAGTCTTTTGGCAATCCAGCTCTTAGCAGCAGTAGGTGGATAAGGAGTGACAGAGTACCTGAAGTAAGTTAGATTCCTTTGTTGGCTTTTTATCAGAGTAGCTTTGAACTGAATTATATCTAATCTTCTTTCTTATTCCTTTGGCAACATGCTGCAATACTAGGAGCTCATGGGCAAGAGATACAGCCAAAAAAAAGGTGTATTTGCTCTTTGATATCTCAGTTAATCCAATATAAAGCTATTTTTTGTTTCTTATTCTGAGGAATATGGAGAAACAAGAAAATAATCATTAAAGAAACCCAATGAGATCATCTATGGGCTAGCAGTTTTTCCATTGGACACTGACTAGCCGGATCTACCTGTCTTCTAAGGTCATAAGGTGTTTCCTTGAAGTCAGACTGAGAAAAGAGTAGTGAGAGGCACTAGTGAGTAACGCATTGCACTCACACAAAGGGCAAGGAGATTTTGTTGTTGGTATGGAAAGTACATTCACTTCTAGCTCACCTCAGTAGTAGCTGGTCTGCTCTGTCTGGGCAGAGGAGCATCTGTAAACATTGGTTTGTCCTCTCTCCACATGCCTGGTGGTCAGCCTGTGCTGCTCGCGGGTATCCTGCCCGCGGGTATCCTGCCTGGGAGGTGGAGCAGCATGTGGGCACTGCGGACCCGTCCGTCCCATCTGCCCTGGATGTCCTACAGACCATATCCATCTTGAGTATGTTCAAGGCTTTCTTGAAGGCTGCAAGGGATGTGCTGCTCTGTGTAAGAAATGGCAGCAGTGTGGGCCACAACACTTAAATAAAATGGGCGCTGACTTAACCAAGGAGGAATGTTAAAATTACACAATGAAAACTGTTTGTCCTTTGTTTTTAGCCCTGACTTCCCTCAACACCACCTTCGTGCTTCAGGGACTCGTGTGCTTTAGGAACATAACATTAAACACATGAAGTTATTTATTCTTTCTCAATTTCAGTGAGACTGAATGCAAGAAAGGAGAAAAGCTATCCTGAAGGAAACATTTGGTCTGTTGGTTTTGTGATGTTGAAGACAGATGTGGCACCTTCTGCTTTCTACTAGCCAGTGCCACAGCCCTTCAGAGGGCTTGCATGCTTTCTGTCCTTAAACAACTTCATCTGGTAGGATTCACCATACCTTGAGGTTTGGGTGCTTTGGAATATTTATTGATTTCACTTCTATCTTTGATCTTGGTGTAGAATGTGGCTTCAAAAGATCTTGTGATTAGGAGAGGATTGAAAACCGATAACTGAACATAAATCGACCCCATCATACAAGGTACAGCCTGCCATTGGAGGATATGGCTCAGTGATGTCTGATTTTAAGATCTCGGTGCTGTCTTTCCAGTTGAAGGAAAGAGCATCTTACGTGGTGATAGTGGCAAACCCTCCTCACAGCACTTTGTGTTCATCTGAGGATGGAGTAGAGGGGTGTACAACTCAGTGGTTAGGTTTATCTCAAGACCACAGCACCAGCTGGCTGCTACTTGGACAAACGAACAGCTAAAGGTCATACCTCCTGCAAAGTGTTTTGAAACTTTGAAAAAATTTGAAACCAGAAATAGGAAAAAAAAAAAATCACCTTTTTATCCCCTAATGCCCCTTCTCTTTTTTTTTGGTGGGAGGGGAAGAGAAAGTTGTTATGCCTCAGATGAGAATGAGTGGAGCATGGTAAAGAGCCATTGTATCAAATTAACCGTGGCCTTTCCCTCCCCACCATCAGCTACAGCATAGGGCCACAGAGCTTTACAGATGTGAAGGTGCTTGAGAGGAGCACGCTTCAGTGCTGGGGGAAGGTGGAGAGTTTCTAGAGTTTTCGTATTTGGAGGAGAGCATAGAGGGAAATATATTGCAAGAGAGGATCTGACTCAATATGCTGCTTTTGTCCATAGAAAAAAGAGATGGAATCTCTTAAATGATTCTTTTGGAGCCTGAGCACAACCAAAACAGGCTACAAATTGAAGAAGGCAATGAATTAATGGAGCAAATTAACATACCTTTTACCTCCTGTTTGCTACTGCCAACATTCATCAGATCAAAATTTCTCTGCCTACCCACTGCACCAAACACGCTGCGTCTGCTTTTGAAAACACACCATTACATGAGTTAAATACCCAGTAGTGGGTAGTTGTTCAAGTCATCCTTTTATTTTCGACTTCAATATTATCATATCTCTTTTTTAAAAAGGTCTTTAAGAAAATGGGAGTGGGCACAGCTGCCTGTTGTTAGGACCTTCTGGTTGTTGGGTTTAGTCTTGGCTTAATGCCTTTCGAACTTCCTAAAGGTGGGACAAATCTGGCTGCACACATACATTTTTGAGGGCAGATGGCAGCAGAGGAGCAGCAAACACACTTTTTTAGACTATCCAGTGTAGAAAACGCCTCCATCTGCCAAAGGCCAGCTGCTTTGGTGGAAAAGTGCAAAGATTTACACCTTGCTAAGTCCTGGAATTTGATTGTTTGGAAATGTTAGGAGGCTGCGGCTTAATAGCTCTGAGTGTATTATGAGGTTTGATGCTGTCTATCAATCTCAGTTTTGCCAACTTATTTTAGAATAATCGATGCAATGTATTTTACTTAACAAAGAGTAGTGCCGATTTGGTTGTAAACATGACTGTGGTAATTATTGTGCTCCCCCTACCACACCATTGGTTCCGTGCTGCTGAGAGCTCAGACTAGACTCTTGAATGGTCCGTGCAGACAAATTACTGACCCCTCACTGCAGAAAAAATGCTTTTTTGTATTGCGGTTTCACTAACCTTGAGAGGATATGATTAATAACAAAATGCATCCCTGAGATAGATCCAAGGATATTGAAGATATGACAAATTATTCATTAAGAGTCTTCAGCGGAAAGGTTGTCCTGATATATTTAAAAGCAGGCAACAGCTGCAATTATGTTTTAAAACATTGACCGTCAATGTGGAGCGTGACACCTTGGTTAAATGGACAATCCAGCAAGCTGAACAAAAAAGGCACCTGAATAAGCCACTCAGAGCAGCTTTCCACCACAGTGAAGAACACAGTGGTTTGTCCTCCCTGAAGGAAATTCAGATCTAACCACTCCTGGCAGGAGAAAAAGGTGCTTTTCCATACCAAGGGAAAGGACGACTCTGTGCTGGGAATTAGCTGTGCCCGTCTCCTCGAGCCAGACCCGAATTGTGCGCATGAACTTTTCCTTTTTAAGAGTTCTGACCAGTACCCTTAATTCACACAGGACCTGAAAGCAAAAGTCTGAGATGTGGTTAGGTCTATGAGACGGCTCAGTTCCAGTGATAGTTCTATTTCTGTTACCATCCTTTTCCTGTGGATTTTTCTTTTTTTGTTGAGATGCTCAGCTTTAAGAAAAAAAAATTAAAATTGCCCTGACCTTCCTTTACCCGAACCTGGTTCTTTCCGTGTGGTGTTTACAGAACAGGAATGTGTCTGAATAGCTCCAACCCTTTATTCCAGGACCGGTATCTGCCTATGAGCCGGTGTCCCTCCCCTTCACCCAGCTTTGTTGGATTCCTTCGGATTGCTTTAATGTGTCTCCTTTCATCTGAACTTATCCAAATAATTGGCAAACTTTGCTACATTACTGCTCCTCCCCTCGTCAAAAAAATTAAGTCTATACATTTCTGTCTGAGTATGGAAATCTTGCAGCTCCCAAGCGTTTTGGGTTTTTTCCAGTGATTAAAGTAAATCATTCGTTTCTGCTGTTTTACCTCTTCTTGCAAGACTGCTGAGTTTAATGTTCTCCAGAACTTGACAAAAGGCTTCTGAAAACCCAAATAAATTACTTTGACTAATTTTATCCATTATTAGTTGCTATCCTCCAAGGATCCTAAGGGAACAGAGGACTCTGATTCTTCCACGTGGGTTTGCCTTCCTGGCACACTAGGCTTTTGCTTAGATGGCACGGTTTTGGGCGTGGGACCGCCTTCTCTGTCATTTTTTGAGAAGTACGTCTCTTAGCCAAACAAGGTCCTGACTGAAGTACTGAGGCATCATTAGCACATTAAAAGCACTTCTGTCACTAGACCCAGTTCTGCTAATCCTGGCAGTTCTGATTATACTCCTAGTTTCCAGATACCAAAATTAAGGCTTTGTCAGATACCCTTATAGGCTCCTTCTAAAGGCAAGTATTAGTTTCTAATGAGCTGAAAATAGATGGCCCATAACCTGTGTAGAAACTGTCCATACCCCAACAAAAAGAGTACTGCTAACTCTTTTTTTAGCTTGCTTTTTTTTGTTGTTGTTGGTTTTCTTGTTGTTGTTGTTGTCTTGAGATTTCCAGCACTCCAGGGAATCTGAGAAAACCAGCAGGAGTAATTAGGAAATGATTCTACACCGGAATGATCTCCTAATTATTCCTGTTCCATCCTATAGCTTTTCTGTGTGGCTGGCTTTGCTTTCCAGGTCCTGCAAGCTCCGTCACTGGTCCCTTCCACCCTAAGCCATTCTGCGGTGAGTGAGGCTTAACAACAGGTATGTCTTCAGCTGCTTCTCTGTGTTGTTTGTTATTTTAGCAGGAGCATATAAGAGTCTTGATGAACTTCTGACTTGAGGGTAATTGCTCTTATTTCCCCTAGAACTCAAGAACCAATTTTCTGAGCACTTCACGTTCATTTACATCCTGTTTAGAGCAATGAAAATGACTCTTAAAATCTTCCTGCTCTAGCTTTGCACTCAGCCCACCATGCAAGCAACACTGGCAAGACTCGTTGCGACCTCACACACAAAGCCACGTTTGCTTGGTACTATGACATTCCTCAGTGAAGAAAACCTTTTGGACAATCATATTAACCCCTGATAGCCAAGTCAGAGGAAAGTGCTCCTGAATAAACATACCAAAAAAGTCACCCTTCCATGAAGGAAGAAATTTCTAATTATTTTGCCCTTTGTAGAGCCCCATGGTGTTGGGAATAGCGAGACTACAGTATATTTGATGTATTGAAGAACTTTGATCCTAGAACTTCTGTTGGCTTGACGTGGCCACATTAACCCAGGACATTTTCACCATTGCTCCCTGCCAAGCAAGTTCAAACCCCTTTCTGAGCTGGACTCTTGAGTTTCAAGGTCCTGTTTGCAGTAGCTCTGTCCCTGAGGCAGTTAGTAGGCATTGACAGGAGGTGTACGGGCATGGCAATAAAATCTTGTCCTCTTTCAGCCCACTGTTTGAATGCTTCTCTTCTAAAAGTAAAACTGGAGTAATTTTTTTGAAAGAATTGCCCCCAGCAATGGTCAGGGAATGGCTTTTAATCTCTGCTCATCAGAGGGCCTTGGGTTGAATTTGTCTTTCACAGAAGATTTCTCTCCTTTTGCTTTCTGTTCTTTCCCAAGGATGGCAATGCTGAAGCCACTATAGACTCTTCCTCCTCAGCACATCCGTGGCCATCCTCATTTAGCAACAGTCTGCAGATTCACCAATGCATGGTGTGTGATCTGGTCATTAAAGAAGGCAGGAACCAACTTCCTTGCAAGTCAACTTTGCAAGTGCTGGTGATTTGCTGAGCAGCTTCCACAGTCCTGACAGGCAAGAGGTGTTTCTTATAATAAACAGGCAATATCCTCATACGTGACTTTGTTTTGCTCAGTTAGGAAAGTTGGTATCAACTTCTGATCTCATTTATCAGAGTTCTAGGCTACTTTCATTGCCTAATTAATATACTGCTGAGAAATTAATTAAATTGTAAGGAGTTATCAATGAGGGGTAACGTTCATCTTTCACATAGCAGCTGTGATACAGATCACTGACAGAAAAACTATCGTAGACGGTAGAAATTATTTTATCTGCTGTGCTGGTGGCTGATGGGGAAGTTGAAGCTAAGCTTTGCAAGGCAATAAATGAGCCAACACATGTACACAAAGATGCGTCGGTCTTTGGAGTTTCAGTTTCTCATATCGTTAAACATATCAATGGTTGTTCCCTTTTGGGGGGTTGTATTGGAATAACCTCAGACAATATCTTGACTATTTAAAAAGACACTACCTCAGTTTCTCTTCAAACTTAAATAAACAATCGTTTGGACAAAAGCGCTTATATTTTAAAAAGTAAATATAAACACCTTTGATTATCAATTTTCCAGCACACAAGTCTAATGGCTATGGGAATTTTGACCAAGGTGGCTCTTTGTTGCACAGTATTGAATGTGATAAGCCCAATATGAAGATTAATCTTTGAAAAATGCCTTCTCTTTTCTCAGTCACTGGTATCTTACGGGGACGTTTCTATAATGCCTCCTTCAATTACCACTGCGGCTCTCTTATCCCCATTTGTGAATTTCTCGCTGCTGAAGTTCAGTTGCAGAATTATGAAAATAGGTAAAAAAACCCCAAACGTATCTTATGCTCATATAAAAGGCATAAAATAAGCAGTTGTTAATTTTCACCCCTGGGACCCGTTTTGGAAATGTCAAGTGTTTTGTTCGCAACCAATTAACATCCATCTCTTCTAGTACGGACTCAAAGACACTTCAGTGTGATGAAGATGTTGTTCCTCCATAGAGAGTGGCATTTGCACTTCAAAGTTTAAAAACATTGACAGTGAGATTTTCTTCATATTCTACATATTCCTCACCACGCTTCTCATAGCTGCGCTGGTTTAGCCCTCTTCATGCTCAACTAAAATACTTCTATGATAATTTACTTTTTCTATTATTTTCTTATTGTGATATTTTGTGCATTTTTGCCCTTTTTTGTATGTGATGCTATATGAGAGTGGAGGTGAGGTATGTTAAACTTCCATATTGTGGGCCTGGTGTTTTCGAGAGGTTGGAAGATGCATTTCAGCGGTGTTTTGGTTTTAGTAAGATGTATTTCAGTGACATTCTCTTCAGTAAAGAATTGTAATTAAAGAAAATCATTTAAAAATGCACAAGCTCATACCAGTTCAGAGCAATTAGGCTAGGTAATTAGAAGCGCCATAAAAGGGCTGCATGGGGAAAGGAATTTAAACCCTCATTGAACTGCTACATCAAAAAGTGAATAAGAAAAAGAGTAAATTAAAAGCAGGGCTTATAGCTGGTAGGCAAACGATAAAGCCAATTATTCTAGAAAAAAAGAGTACTTGCTTATTTATCTAGAGCTACGATTCATCACATGTAATAAGGTTCCTGAAGGTGGAGGTAGCAAACCTACTGCCCATTTCCCTCCTCGGTCCCATTTACTGGTCTTATTCTTCTAGGAGGTGACCACTAGCAGCCTTTCCCAGGACGTCATCACAGAGGAGTAGGGTAAAGAACATGGTTTCCCCAAACGAGTATATGAAGAAAATCTAAACAACATTAAGGTCAGTTGACAGGATTGAAGACTGCGTGGCCAAGTGGTTATTTTGAGAAGGGTGGGAAGCAGCACTAGGAAATGAGCTTGGTGCCTCTTTGTGGTTTTCGAGTTCCTAGAAGGATATGCATGAATTGCTGTGGCCATAAAAGGATTGCTATGTCCACACTTAACCTTAAGCTGTGGAGGAGTTCATGTGTCACTGATGCCACGGGACTGCTTATGATAGTGACGATGTTATTTAATTGATTTATAGCTTGTGTGTTTGATTACTACTGCCCTCTGAAGCAGCCATTAGAAATGAGCTCCGGGTCTCCCTGGGTTCATCTGTGGTTAATTAATAATCAGACACATTTTATCAGGACACCATGACAGAGTTTGATGGCAAAAGATATTGAAAACTACTGATTTAATGAGGGGACATAGTTTTTCTTTAATGACTGTAAATGATCAGATTATTTAAATCAAGAGCTTTGATGAAAAGCCCCTCTTTGTAACAACACCAGCAACAAATGTTGCCCTGGTAATCAACTTACTAGTAAAACAGCAATAAAGCAGCTTAATTGTGCCCTGTATACTGTCACACATTTCAAGACCGGAAAGCACCTTTATGACAGGCTAATCTGCACTCCAGATAACCCCGGCCAGAAAAGTTCATGTAATAATTCTGCTGCCAAGCGTCTAATTTTGCTCGAGATGGAGTATCTCATTTAGAAGCCCGGGAAGCTCTGCTGAGCCATCCAGTGCAAGCATTAGAATGAGGCATTTTCCACCAGAGCTAGAAAATCTCCCAGACGGTCCGAGAAGAGGACAGGTGAGGCTTTGCTTCACCCTGAGTGTGCTGTGCAAGGGCGGTGGGTGCCTGAGCAGAGGGAGACGCCGCCCTGTCCCATCCTGAGCATCCGGGTGGAACCTGGGCTTTACTCCCGTAGAAATAGCATGTCTGTGTCAATGGCAGTGACTTCAACGTTTCCTATGAAGGGTTTTGTAAAAGAAGGATACAGGTGATTTTCAATAAGATTATATTGGAGAATAAAGGCTGTTTCAGTAAAAAATGAATTTTTTTCCTTAAGGAATGCAGGAGGCACCTGCAGTGAGAAAGGAAAGGACTGGGCTATCTTGTTTTTTTAATTCCTTATGTTTTCCTGGATGTTTCATAGCCTTTTGTCTTGTATTGTTTTGTAGGAGTAGTTAGAAATGATAATTTAAAGCCTTTTATCCAATTTCCATTAGCAGTTTGATTCTTTCCCCCTCGTAGCAGATTTCCACTGACATTTAGAGCAATAGTACTTTAGAGTGATAAAAAAACATTTTGGAGTCTGACTGATGTGTTTTGGGGTTTGGTTTTTTTTTTTGTATTTTTCTTCCTGACCTCCCTCTCCACACGTTTATTCTCTTTTGGGGTGAGCCTAGCTCTGAGCAAGGCTGTTCAGTGCTAGCAGTTCTAGACAGCAGTTTCTCGTATTTGCTGAGGAACAGCAAGTTTTCTAACAGCCAGCCCATAATGCATTCCTTGCTACTGACCCAAAGGGTCACCTACCCAGCAAAAGCATATTCCACGTCCTTTGTGTCGGCTCCCTTGCTGCAACAGCCCAGATCTGCTGAGGGAAACCAACACACTCAACGCTTTACTGTGGTCGTCAGACAACAATTAGATACCAGACTCTTGAGCTACTGCTGATTTATGATGGGTTTGGACCGGTGGCCTTAGGACAAAACCTACTGTCAAGCTCTCTGAGCTCTCTGTTGTTTTGTTTTGCTTTGTTGCTTTCTTACTTCAGCGACTACTCATGAATAAAAACAGAGATGGAAAAAATACAAAAGATATGCCTGGAACTACAGAAAGACAGAAGGCAATTTAAGATATTTTTTCTTCCCAGAAGACAGAAGAAACTAGAAGAAACTAAATGCTCTGAGCAATCTGGCTTTTAAATGATTGATAGTTTCTCCAGCATCCTCCCCAAAAGACAGTTGTAGGTGATTTAAGATAACTTTGTTCTTTCTCATGGGAAATCAAAATCTTTTTCATAAAAATACTACCCCACTTCCTTTGATGTTCTGCTGTGAGCAAACATCTAACTGGCACAAGTTTGCATTTCTAGTGAAATGAACAGAATTGGGTGGTAAAAATGAGCTGGAAATATTTTTATTAATTTTTTTCTGTTTATTTATAACAGAATGAGTATTTATTTACATATAGAATAGCTGCTTTCATCCAGCAGGACTGAATGTGTTAGAGAGAAATTTATTGCACGGTATGGGATGCAGGACGTTGCCCCAGTTCACGGCCCTGAGTCTTCCTCTCTCATGGGTTTCTGTCTGCAGCACCGAGACATGAACACGTACCGTATCGCTATGGGGAAACATTGCCTTGCAGAAGCACCACTTAGAGCCTGTACGAAATTATTACAAATTCTATAGTGACCTGAATTCAGGTTTCTTGGAAACAGCCAAGGAATACGAGATTCTTCAGCAGCTGCAGCGTTACTGAGGGTGTTCCTCCTTTTCCAGGAGGTGAAACTACAGCAACAAAAAGGAGAAAATGAGACTCTCATTTCTGTACAGAAATGACCTACAGTGAAGAGACAAAAGGAACTATCAGCTTAAACGTGGATGTGAGAACTGAGAATCTTTCTCTGAAGGCCCAGGCCGATGAAGGTAGAGGATTGAAAAGTTGGTAGAAAGGATGGAAGCCAGCAGCTGAGTTAACAGTTTTTCGGACTGAAAAAGTTACCATAATCCCCTCCAAAAGAAGCTGCTTCCTGAAACAACGCAAGTAAGTACACCCTAGGATACAGAGATGATGAAAAAGAATACATTTTTCATTCGTGCTTCCTCTTCATCCACCCTACTGCCTGCATCATTAACGGCCCAAGCTGCAGACCTCAATGGTTTTGTACTTTGTTCCACCTCTGTGGGGCTGACAGATGAAATCCCGGCACCACTGACCCCAGGGGCTCCAGGATGCTAATCAGCATCCTCAGTCCTCTTCAAGCCAGACAACAAAGGCGATGGCCATAGCTTCTCTGGATGGATTAGTTCCTAGGATGGTTTTATTTATTACTATCAGCTAAAACAGCAACATATGCTTTGAAATACTCTGTACATCCTTCAGCTGCAGGGGTTGGAGGTATTGGGCAGTTCCACCATTTTTTCTGTTTCTGGTAGACAAAAGTGGTATCACAGAAGCATGCCTGGTTTCTGTTTAGATTTAGATCCGTTGGCAAATGACAGATTCACCTCTTGCCTTCTAAACTCCCACTCAGTGATGAACCATTTGTTAATTTTGAACTGTCCCGCTGAGCAGAAATGTTCATAGTAAATATGATACAGAATAAATGTGTTACAATTTATTTTTACCGTAGTGTTAAATTTTGCTTTTATAGCTCTGCATCGTGAAGAAAAAGTAAATTTTCAGTGAAAGCACTCAAGAGTGCAGATGTTTCCTCTTGCCTGGATACTCCTTTGTTTAATTACAGTCACAGCAATATTTAAACATATGTTTGAGCCACATCTCTACTCGGCTGCTTCTACAGCAAGGGGGCTTTCCACCCAAGTGAAATATGGTGTCATTGTATTCCAAAGTTTACAACATTTAGAAGAAACTGCCATTCCAGTAAGATGCATATTTTCCTGTTCAGTGTTTTGGGTTTTTTTCTTCCTTGAAAAGACAGGCAGAGGATTCTATTCCATGTCACAGTCTGGTGAGCTGGGTCATGAGGCTACTCCATATCCAGCTGATATCGCTCCCTTCTTGTTAGACTGAGGTGCCGTGACATCTCATCTGTGTTTGCCTGTCTTGAACAGGAGAAATGACAGTCTGAAAGGATTGCAGTTAAGTAATTTGAAATCACCTAACAACTTTCTTGCTCAACTAGAAAGAACCGAGTGTCATGTCTCGGTTGATTTTTAAGGACTGGTATCAGCTGGAAAGGTCATTTGCTCTCAAAGAGTGTTTTGGAAGGGCTCTCAAGGAGTGCTTTTGGGGTATGCCCGCAGGGGAGCATGTGGGAATGGATGTTTTTACACCACCAATAAGAGGTTTCTTTTTTTTACCCAAGAACTCAAGACTTGTGATCACGCCGTGTACGGCCACAGGAGCACACAGACTCCAGTACATTGTTGGGGAAATGCATCAACTTCAGATCCAAAAGTAAAGCACAACTGAACCCAAGAGCAGACCCCAAAATACTGAATCTCTGTAAGCCTCAGGAAAGTCAGTGACAGCTAAAAGTGCTGCTGCATTCTGGAAATTTTTTTACGTGAGTGTTGCACTGTTCAGGGAAGCTGCTGGGTTCCTGAAAATGTGGTTTTCAGCAATCTTAAAATTCTGGGTCATGCACAAATCACAAATCAAATGCAAATCCTGGTAGCTTTTTACCATAAGCGGATGTGCTGCTCAGAACCTGCTGTAGTTATGAAGTCCAGCAATGTCTGTCTGTACAGCCCTTCGAGTCATATGCTGATATATTAAAGTTATTGCTGTCCTTTACAAGCCTGAGAGTTGAACTGAGTTTAGCCTGGGAATTGCAGAGAAGGGCAGAACCAGTTCTGTACTTCTGGTCAGCGCACGTGTCATAGCACTATATAACGTATAGGTTAGACTCCATTCAGCAGCGATGTCTTATCGCAGCAGGACAGACTTGTGAGCTACTGAGATTTCTTTAAATAGATAAATCAATTTTCCAAGGGCATCCCTTCAGCTGCGGCAGGTACCGTACAAACATTACTTTACACGCACGATATCATTATGTTGCAGTTTAATATGAAGCATGACAAAATGTGCCAGCCTAAGGACACCTTGTCAAACCTCCTGTGCCCTTCTGTGAAAGAAATACTCTGTTGATCAATGGTTGCTAATAGCGGCAGCTTTACCACAGATTTGTCAGTTTGAAGGATGTGCATATGTGGGTGCCTGTGTTCTTTCATTACTGGTCACCCTCTAAATCTGGTGAGAAGTGAAAAAGGGTTCCTTCATGACAGCACTTTAAAAAGTGTCAAGTAAGGAGTTTGAAAAGTGTGGTCTAGAAAGAATTCTGAGAAGAACTGGAAGTGCAGCTCCATCGCTTTCTGGAGAAGAGAGCCAGTCAGTGCAGCAGCAGGACCTGACCTGACCTGATCACCTGACAGATTGGGATTCAGGATGTAGGAGGACTTTCCCCTGAAGTGGCAGAACGGTGATGATCCATTTCACCATGCGGTATCAGTCTTCACACATCTGTTTTTCTAAAATGGTGAGAATTCCAAGGGCTTTTCCCCTTTTTCCTTTTCCTTTTTCTCTTTTCCTTCTTTTTTTTTTAATTTTTCTTTTTCTCTCTACTTCTTCTTTTTCTTCTTCTACTTTTCTGGTTGACAAACTTATTTTTATTACAAATGGCTAAAAAGAAAATCAACTGACAGTCTTCAAAAAATGTTAATTCATTTTAGTTTTTGAGATGTGTATCCAAAGATCAATTGTCTTCTCTTCAGCATAGTTGTAGGCTTTTTCTTTCCAGTCTTTTACTCAGAAATTTTGGTGTCTTGGATTTTTTATATCAGCCATCTGCCTATAAATCCTACAGATTTTCATTAGCATTGCATCTTCTCCTCTTTTAACAATTTCAGAGATTTAGCAGATATCAGCAACTCTTTATCTGCAAAATTGGCCCAAATACAGTCCAGAAGCTGTTACTGCAGCCAGCCTCCCCACCAGCCTCCCCGTGTTCTGTGCAAATCCAGTTAGTCATTAGGTAAGATAAGTCAAATGATGAGAGACTGCTATGACAAGACTTTCCTGCTTCACGAATGAACTCAATAAAAGGCATTGGCTTCATTTTAATGGTATATTTGACTGAAACTGGGCGAGGGGGAAGTGTGAAGGACATGCCATGCATTTTTAATTTTAACCTGATGTACTATTTCTGCATGGAGGTTTGGAAGTTGTACTGCAATACATACATGTCCACTGGTTTGGAAATAATTGTTATAGTCAGCTGTCTCTGGTTATTGCATGTTTTAGCTGTGCCTTGTAAGTGTGGGTAGAAGGTCAAGGCTGTTTGTCACAGCCGATTTTGGTACCTGGTATCTGCAATAATTGCAGCGATCCAGCCTGAAAACACTGTGCTCTCCATACTAGGGCAGTCATGTCCTACCTTACTGGTTTTGAAATTTTGCAGTGTACCCTATGAGGCTTCGCTAGAGTCACATCAGCCCAGCACTTCCTTTCGTCCTTAAATGCCAGCATAATTCAGCTTCACCATTTGGCTCTCCAGTGGGCATTTCAAAGACATACCACCTCCTCAGCGGGCAGACTGCATGCTGGGTGGAGCAAAACTCATCATCTGGGAAGTGTGAAAACAAGAACCGCATTGTCAGCCATGAAAGAATTGTACCCCTCCTCCTGACCTTAATCCCCAGCCGTTCCTGGGGCTGGAGTCAGACTCACCATTCCTGGAGCACACTGGAAAGCCCTAATAGGAGTTTGTTCAATAACCAGATATTGCTGGATCTTAGCAGAGAACTTACTCAAGAAGAACATCTAACATAATTGGGGAAAGGGATGTCCAATATAAATACAGTTGAGCCCCTAAAATTTGAATTGTTTTGGTTGGAAGAAACCTTTGAGATCATCAAGTCCAAAGAGAACATCCCCAGTATCAGTGGAGTGTGAATTTGACACGGATTCTTGAAAATAAGAAACCACTGCCAACACCAGAAAGAAGCAAGATAGAGAAAGAGAAAATAGCACAAGTCTTTGTGTCTATCCATATATTGAGGAAACAACACTGCTGCTTCTGTAAGGGAAGAATATCCTGTGCAGAACAAGCAGCTTACTGAACACTGGAGGCTGGTCAGACTTACCCCCATCTAATCCTTATCGTCCAGGCACCTCTGTCCTCCCTGTCAGCTGCACACTAGGGCTCATCCTGCTCTGCTACTGCCTTCAGCTGTGTGCCTGAATCATAGATCACAGAATCGTTTCAGTTGGAAAAGACCCTTAAGATCATTGAGTCCAACTCAGCACTACCAGGTCCCCATTGACCCCTGTCCCTCAGCACTGCCTCGACACGTCTGGGAAACACCTCCAGGGATGGGGACTCCACCACTGCCCTGGGCAGCCTGTTAACAGAAGAAGAAACATTTAAGTGTATAGGGCCTTCACCTTCCTGGTGTATGATGGACAAGTTGCAGGTCTTGATAAATGTAGACTGGATGGAGAAACGCATGGTCTTGCTAACAGTTCTCAACCGACAGGAGAATCACAATGTCAAAGATTTACAAGCTACACAATTTCTGCAGGGGGGAAACTAGATTTACTCACTGAAATAGAGGGAGGTAAATCAGTGAATAACAAGAATAACTCTTTGTCTCGATGCCTCATCACTCTAAAGCTGCTTCCCACTGCAAGCAAACAGCTTGAGCTTCTCTATCTTGGACCTCGGCTGCTAGTTTTGACATTACAGAGTGACTGTAACAGGTAAGAAATAAAGCGAGGGGCTTTGTTCAGCGGTTTTTTCGCAGACCAAATCCCCCAAACAGTGCGTCATGTTCTCAATAGAAGGCTAATATGTTTATAATAAGATGCTTTTTCATTCTGCTGGATTAAGACCAGTCATTCAGAGAAAACTATTGAATTGTATTTGGCTACAATAAGCCTGAGAGGTAACACTTCAATATATCAGATCCTCAGAGGGATACCTTTCTCATTTACAGTGAGTCATAACTTATTGGTAGAACTGACCTAACTGTAAGATAGATATTTTAGGTGGTCTCTGGGGATCCTTCACCAAGTAAAATTAAAATTCTTGAAGACAGGGAACGGAGAAGTGTTGCACTGTTTATACATGGGAAGTGAAAAGGAGAAAACAAAGGGGTTCGACCTAACCTTTCTGTGTTTTTATGGTCATTATATTTGTGTAGGAAACAGTCTTATCTAAAGATGATAACAATGAAAAAGGATACCTCCCCTGAGCCCTGTAGTTACTCTATTCACTAACTGCTCATACGTGTTATTTGATGTGTTTGGTGTATTCTCTAGGAGCTGTATTCAATATACCCAGAAAAAAAAATGTTGCCAAAAATCAAACAAGCAAACAAAAACCCCGACCAGAGATCAGAAGGAATTTGATTTAGAGGAAAACATAGTCTACATACTGGTAGCAGGCAGAACTGGAGGCATTTTACAGGGAATGGAGAGTGCCTCCTGTCACGTACCTGCTGTCACACCTATCAAAGAGCAGGTCTGCTCCTCTCTGGCACACGAGTCACTGTTCACTGAAACAGGAGCGAGAATAGAGCTGCCAAACCGACAAATAAACCCAAAGAAATGCAGCTCTGGCAAACATTTGGTGCCCAATAGTACTTGCAAGTGGTGATGTTCTTTCAACCCCACCTATGCTTTCTTTACAATATCGACAGTGATTATAGTGATGGAAAAGCCTTTTAACAACTATCATATTCTTAAAAATAAACACATGTTTTGATGAGCGCTTAGAGACCAGATCTCCTGGCGTAATTCAAAGCAATTAAGAGGAATGAGAGATTATTCCTGACCAAAAGCTAGCAACCGTGCAAACTATGTAGAGAATAATGAAATTGTACTTCTGAGGGGCTAATGCGACAAGTTACCTTGTCTCAAAATTTTGATTCAGATGGTTTTCCAAGCTGACAAAGCCATTTATCTGCAGCATTTGCCACGTGTTTTATATGAGGCATATTGTGCCTCTGCTATGGATACCCCAGTGTGTGGAATATGTCTGACAAACATATGGAAAAGAGACTTAGAATGTTATTGTCTGGTTGTTACTTGTTTCCTTTTGTTGTGATCAGAATATTCATTTTCTCTGCTGCTTATAGAGAGACCGTTAGTTGCCTCTTCAGGTCAAATGAGTCCCTGTGGTGTGGCCATTGTTCTTACCTTCTACAGCAACAATTAATTTTCCCATCAACATGGGAAGCAGCAATAGCCTGGGGGTATTTGGAGGTGAGTTGTTGTGTTTTTGTTGTTGGTTGTCATTTCCACCCCCCTCAAGGAAATCAGGAGAAAATCAGGGAGCTTTTCTGTTTTATATTGTGAATATTTTTACACCTGAGACCATATCTTTAAAAAAGTGTGAACCAATAGAGCATCAAGCTTGGGAGTGCGTGCCATACCCTTAGCTGTAGCAGACTGGCCAGTATTACTGCAGCGCTACATACAGGCACCTGAGGTAGCTTCTCATCAGCAACTTGGCACATCCTGGCATTAGTCTGAATGCTGCAGCTCAGAATCCAGCATGAGCTGATTCATCCTGCTGGGGAGCAAGATGGCAGACCTCTGCCCCGGAGGTTGTTATCACAGAGCGAGCAGGTGAGCATGTACCTATTGTTAAATTTTTTATAGATTCTGTGAAGTGTGACGGTTTCCTTTATAGTACTTTGTTATAACTCACACTCTATCTCTTCACGCCAGCTGGATCTCAAGACGCCAAAGTCATGGACATCCCCGTTCTGGCGTTAACACTTGTCCCTGCAGTAAGGACGGGAATACTCCTGGTAAAGCCTTTGCCAGCACAGTGGTGCTTCTCTTCTGTTGCAGTTCCCTGAGATCCCAGTTCTTCACTTAACTACTGTGATAAATGAAATAAAAAATTTCCCCCAGAACAACCCTTGAGACAATGAATCAGACTCTATCCCTTTCCTTGTGGCACCACTGACGATACTGTGAAGCTGGCATAGGCGGACAGTAAGAGGATGCCAGCACGAAGGGAGCAGCTGAGAGGGCAGAGCTGGCGGAGTACTCCAGTACCTTCTTCAGCAGCTGATGCTGAAATTGTATTTAGGGTGAAAAAGGAAAAAAGGGCATTGCTGAGGCTTGCTGCTTCCCTGCCATCTATTGCAGCCATTCTGGTCCCCGGGGCTGGCCAAGGACAGCAGTACCTACAAGCCAGAGCTGATGGACTGTATTAGCATCTCTGATTGGAGTCTTTGTTCACCCCAATTAGCACACACCTCTGAACAACCACCAAGAGCCTGGGCCTCTCCTGTAGATGACAAGAGAAATCTTCAGAAAGGCATTTTTCCTTTTTACACACTTCTACATGTGTGCCTGTGGCAGGAGGTGAAAATCCACCAAAAATAGGGGTAGGGAGAGCTATTAGTAATAGGTAACACGGCATATTTTCTGAAGGATCTTCTGTCACAATGGGATCCTGCCTCCACTTACCTCTGCCAAGGGTGACCTCAAGTGCATCCTCAAGTGCAGGAAATCCCAGCAGATGCCCAAGGCTCAGGCTCTTGGCTGCAGGTGAGGTGAAGTGATGTGCTCTGTCTGCTACCTGCAGGAAACTCTTCCCACCCTCCAAGACAAGGGTACAAGCTACTGACCAATGGAAAGGTGCGTCTTGAGACATTGAAAAGCAAAAAAGAAGGTGAGAAGAGAAGAGAAGAGAAGAGAAGAGAAGAGAAGAGAAGAGAAGAGAAGAGAAGAGAAGAGAAGAGAAGAGAAGAGAAGAGAGAAGAGAAGAGAAGAGGGAAAGCTTCAGACACCAGACTTGTCTGCCTCATACAGTTTTTTTGCTTGCAGCTTTTTCAGTCCTGTAGAAACAGCAGCTCAGTTCTAATTTAAAGTGATCAACTTCGTTACATTTATCCTGTTAAAAAAGTAAATAACTCTCTCTTGGAAATATCAAACAGTCTCCGAACATGGCTAGGACACTCATTTCAACACTTCGCTCTGCAAATCCTGTTACTCAGCAGGTGGTATTAAGCCGTTTCAATGTCACTCCAGAGTTTTTGTAAATTTGCAAAAAAATGTGCATAACAATGCTCCCTTTCAGCACAATAACCTTATGGCAGGTCTAATTGGTTCTCAAGATACCTTTGTTATTTCCACAGCCTTTCAGTTGCTCATGCAAACGTGATCTGTGCATTACTTTCAAAGCTCTGCGAAATTAAGGAAAATGAAAATTTAGCAGTTCACTCTTTCGTGCCCATCTAAAAGGTGTTTTTAATGTCTTAATAGAAAGAGAATTATCTGGGGAAATCTACAGATGTTACACAGCAGAGAAAATCTGGTGTTTGG
>NW_010416845.1:0-4171 GCF_000710305.1 Buceros rhinoceros silvestris | reverse complement strand
GAGTGTTTTGTGTTATTTACTATAATGTTTTTTAAGGTCTTTAAAGAGTGATTTCTGAACAATGATCTTAGCTCACTGTGAATTTGCTTTGTTGGAGAAAGGTTAACAGACATCAGATTAATGCAAAGAGTTCCTCTTAGGAAAAAAAAAAAAGATTTTCGATTTGTATTTTAGAGATATTCTCCCCCGTTATTTTTTGTTATGCTGAAATAAAAGTGAGAGCTCCAGTGAGGATGACAACTAATTGTCAACTCTAAGCCCATGACCGTCCCATGGAATTCAAGTTTTTGTCTCACTATAATAAAGAAAAGAATTGATGATTCCATGGGTAAATCTAAAATATTAAAGTACAGTCAAAATGGCTTTTAGAGAGCTGTGTTGAACTTGAGAGATGTGATGCACTTCTGCAAAGGAGCTGCCGCATCCATGGAAAAGACGACCTGGCTGCTTTCATTGACTGAGGAAGTTTCTGACCTAGAGGGGAGGCTGGAGGGAAATATTCTCAGAAAGCATCACTTCATGTTCACCCTTGGTAGAACAGCAGCCAAGCTCTTGACCGATGAGGTTCCACGCACCTTGCCAGAAACATCATTGCAGACTTTGCCTGGGTGGTCAAGATGTTCCTCATGCAGGAAACCCCAGCAGCCACCTGGCATCTCATGGTTTTCCGCTTGCAGTGTGAGAGCTCACGTTTTGTAGGTGGTTTGAAGCCCTGAAGGAAGATCCTTTGTTAGTGTGTGGGGTTGGTTACTCCTGCAGGCTGCTGACATCAGCGAGCTGTGACCCTTTTGTTTTCTCGTTGTAATTGCCGTCCCCACAGTTAATTGTATTTACTTAGTTCTCCAAATTACATCAGAAGATGCTTTCTCACATGTCAAAACCCCAAGGCTGTTGTGTTCCAATGTGCATAGTTAGCATTGCTGCTGGCATCGACGCTGCTCACCGATTTCTAACACCTCCATCCTAATGCCAAACAAACAATTAATAGTCAGAGCGGAGCCAAAGAGCTCAAATCAAGGACTGAAGCAGCTTGATTAATAGCTATAAACTCCACCGGAACTCTGAAGAGATGGCATGTGATATTTATGGATTTAACATCGTGAAGTAATTTAGGAAAGTGATAGTTAGGAAAAGAGAACCAGGTTGCAAAGCACGTATTATAAATTAATGATTGATTCTACCTGACATAAGCACCAAAAGAGATCATTATCTTGGCCCATAAAGGGCCAAAGTAATGGTGCAGTTAAATCTGGATGGAATAAAACACGTCCTTGACGCATTCCTGTTTACTTTGGTCTGTTTTGTTTGTGAGTGGAGGAATAATTAGTTGCTCTTGTATATTATTTGTTCTTTGAAGAGTTTCTCTTTTTTCTTTTTTTTTTTTCTTCTTTTTTTTTGGTACGTGCTGAGGTTTATGGGCCTTGTCCTACTGTCATTTTTGTGCAGCAATTAATTCATGATATCTAACACAGAGCCCAGAGAAGGAGCCGGCGTCCTTAATGTGTCAAGACAAAGGACATAATTCGCAGTTATGTTTTGGGCTATCACTGGCTTGTGAAGCCTTCTAATTGCAACGGATGGGAATTAATTTCATTAGCTTAATCTCTTTCACAGAAAAGCTGTCCCATTAAGAACCGGCTTCTCTGAGGCTTACTCCTGCCCCAGATACAATTTCCTGTGATATTAGGGAACAGCTCCAGCACAAGGCCTCAGGTAACACGGGTGACTGTAGAGCTTAGGCAGTTCAGTTTGACTATAACTGAGTAAGAATGACCAGGATCTCTGGTGGTTTGGAGTTACAGCTTCTGTTTGAGAGAACAAGGCTTCTGTGTGTCCACATCCACCCATCTTAACCCTTCAGCAGCTTTCACCTCCCCTTTCTCCTACAACTACCCATCTTGCACTGCAGTTCCTGAGGGTCATTGGTCCACCACAAAGACTATTCCACTTCCTGAAATTTTCCTACCATAGGGAACAGTTCAGTGGATACGAGGGAGAAATTGCTGTGGTGTATTTCCTTAAGCAAGTCCCAGATGCTTGCAAATGCCTCATCAACCACCGGCAGGCTATAAAAAGAACCCGGGTTAACTCCCTTCCCCAGCTGAGGTTCATCTACCCCAGTGGACTGCTGAAGCAGAGGCAGCATCACCTACCTATACCCATAGACTTGTGCTGGGCTTTCAAAAGGTAAAGAAACACAGTCTTGGGGTTTCTTTTCTAGAGGGTTGTGCCGTCTTGTGTGTTGGTATTTTCAGGTGATGTGGATTGCAAACTGATTGGGTTTTTCCACAGTCTGTTTGTGCATGTTTGCCACCTGCTTCCTAGCAAGTCAAGCTAAGCAAGAGGGACCACTGCCTTTGAGGAATGGGGTAGAGCTGCTTCGTTTAAGCCACTGCTGTAGAAAAGCAGTGCCTATTGGCTTTATGTTTGGAAGTGTTTGCTCTGCTTATGAAACTCTTACAGCCTGGGCTTTATTAAACCAACCTTCTTACCCATATACACGTGTTTGTACTTGCCTTTGTGCACCAGGAGTCAATCCTTCAGTACATGGCTCTAGAGCTGCTAAGACAACTTGTATTAATTGAGCACCTGGCAGATTTGCAGCGAAGTATGTAACCAATAACAGTGTTTAGATTGGGATGGGGAGCTCTGCTGATCAGAGATACCAGCAGTATTGGTGGATTTGAGGCTTTGGTACAGATTTATATGTTTTAAAATGCATAGAAAAAATGGCAACCAAAGGAATTACAGAGTCATAGAATACCAGGCTGGAAGGGACCCCAAAGATCATCTGGTTCAACCTTTTCTTGGAGAAAATGGGGTCTAGACAAGATGGCCCAGCACCCTGTCTAGCTGAAAATAGTTAATTATATAATTAATTATGTGTATGATTAAGACAAACATGAATTTCATGTTCTTTATGCCTTTATTTTTTTGGACCCATTGATTTTATGCCAGACTTGGAATGAAATTTGGAGGATGGCTTATTGAATTAGACTTTGTTCTGATGAAGGTAGATGTAGTCTTTGTTACTTCTTGTTGCATGGGCAACTGACATTGATGGTACCAGTCCTAAAACACTAGTGGTCTCCAAGCCACTTTAGAATTAGATCTATGTGAGAGTGTTTAAGTTTTTTTCCTGTAGTTGTGGAAAATTGGTCATCTTTGTTCTTCAGGCTCAGCTTGCTGGCAGGAGCTCATGTGGCCCTGCCTGAGCTAGAGCTTGGTCTGCACACACACCTACTGGGCCCAGGGCTGGTGGCAAAGCATGTGAAAGGAGCTGAAAAGCCACCAGATTGCACCCAGCTGCTGGCAAGCCGTGGTGGCACCGCTCTCTCACTGCCTTAGGCAGATGGAAGCAAATTGGAACGTGTCCGTACATGTTACAGTAGCTACCTCAGAAATGTAGGCAAGCAACGCAAAACTGCTTCTGGAATATGCTGAGTTGGCAAATGACCATTATGGGAAGGGAACAAAAACTGGATGCAGTGCCAGAACATTTTTCCTTTGTTTTTAAATGCTTTGAGGGATTGATTTTTCTTCACCTGTAAGTGCGTGTGCCTGCCACACTGACTTGCTGAGGGAAGTTTATTGCAGCCCTGGCCAGGCAAAGGCACCTAAGCTTAAAACAAAGCCTGGCTTGACACTGTGTTTGTAGGCACGTCTTTGAGGTGCTGGAATCATGCAGACAGTACGTATCCCCTAACACCTTCTGTGCTGTATCCGGAGAAGTACCTGCTTGCCAAGCTCCAAGAACCTGTGAGAGAATAAAAGTAACAGTGATAAGACCATAGCTGGGAAGTGTGTGGTCAGGAGGTGGGTTTGCTGGTCAGGGCCGTGGCTGATGGTTGCCAGTGGGAGGGAGCTCAGATCCCACTTTGAGTACAGAGAAAAGAGCTGTGTTCCTCGGGTGGCTTTCTCCTTACTGTCCTGGGGTTCTTCTCAAGTGTGTCCTTGGGCAGTTTGCTGGGAATTTTGTTTTCTTTCCTTGCCTTTATCAATTGCTTCCAATGGGTATATTGGCAGCAAAGCTTATTCTTTTGAATAAAAACGTCTGCAAAATCTGTCCTGTCGTATGCATTACACTGTCACAGATGTCATGATGTTGCCATGAAGTTTATTTACAAGGAGATAATAATTTTTTTTAAATAAAAAGAAATTTTAATATTTT
>NW_010416844.1:0-14743 GCF_000710305.1 Buceros rhinoceros silvestris | reverse complement strand
TTATAGAAACATTTTTAATGTCTTTTATGGCGGTGGGCAGACTAAGTTCTGGCTTAAGGCTAAAGCCTTTCTAATCTTCTCCCTGCATAGCTTTGCAAAATCCTTAACAGTATTCCTGAGTGAACTGCCCCTTCGTCCATAGGCCATCAATTTCCCTTTTCTTCCTGACTTCCAGCCAAAGCTCTCTGTTCAGCCAGGCTGGTCTTCTACCCCACAGGCTCATCTTACTCCACATTGGGATGGCCTGCTCCTGAGTCTTAAATATCTCCCTCTTAATTATTTCCCTCTTTGTCCAGCCTTCCTTTGCCCTCAGGGCTGCCTCCCAGGGGACCCTGCCGACCAGGCTCCTAAACAGGTCAAAACCTGCGCTCCTGAGGCCCAAGTTGCACTGTGGCCCAGATGGCCTCCAACCTTCACATCACCCACAAGTCCTTCTCTGACTGTGAACAGGTCTAGCAGGTAGCGTTCCTTGATCGGCTCACTCACCAGCTGTGTGAAGAAGTTGTCTTCCACACACTCCAGGAACCTCCTGGACTGTTTCTTCACTGCTGTGTTGTACTTCCAGCAGATATTTATCTGGTAAAATGTAGTCACCCACAAGAAGAAGTAGTAGTGATCATGAGACTTCCCCCAGATGCTTATAGAATATTTCATCTATATCTTCACCCTGGTTGGGTGGTCTGTTACAGACTCCCAACATGATGTCCGCCTTGTTGGCCTTCCCCCTGATTTTAATCCATAAAATCCCTTTCATCACCACTGTCAAGCTCCAGACAATTAGAATTCTCCCTTACCTACAGGGCCACTCTCCCGCCTCTTCTTCCCATCCTGCTCCTACTGAAGAGTTTATAGTCACCCAACACAGCACTCCAGTTGTTCAAGTTGTCCTGCCATGTCTCCATGATGGCAAGTATATAACAGTTTTCCTGCTGCACAATGGCTCTCACCTCCTCCTGGCTGTTGCCCATGCTACATGCATTGGTGTAGATAGATGCACTTCAACCGGGCTGGTGATCCCAGCGCCTTTTTGGTGGCAAACAGCAGCATCAGTCCTCAAGCAAAGAAACACCAGTCTGAAGCCGCCTGACCCAGAGCAATGGACCTCATTGCTTCTTGTGCAGCAGCAGCGAAGCAGAAAACACAAACTGTTAACTTTCAAAGGGAGCTGTGTTTAGCACAGAGAATGGTTTGCCTAAGCCACCTGTGGGCTGAAATGAACTTTTGGGGAAAAAGAAGCATTAGGGCTGTGTAGGCAATAAAGAGAAAGAAAGAACTTTGCCCTTTCTGAATAACCCAGATGGAAGGCTGTATGCAAACTGTCCAAGACTACAATTCCTACCACAACATGTTGCCACTGTTCCTGTAACAAATGCCTATTCTATTCTTGCTACCTCCTATTTACTAAACCTTCAAGCGATTCAGCAGGTCCAGGACACAAACCTCAGCCTGCTGCACAATTTTGTAGTGCTCAGCCAAGAATTTCTCTAGATGTAGCCACCAGAGTGGCACAAGACAAATCTGGAAGGCCATAACACTTTCATCATTCCCTTGGAAAACATTTTTGACTCATTACTTCGTTTTTCCACAAAATTTCTCTCCGTCATTCACATCCCTAGATAAGAAGCACCCCAGACATCAGTAGTTCTTTAACACAACGTAACTTAGGAATCATCCACTTCATTACTTGTACATGGGTCAAAAAAGGATTTGCTTCTGGTATGAAGCAGATGCACTGAACACATGCATTTATACTACTTTGTGCCAAGGTCTCCAAGAACGTAACAGTCACATTGTGCCAAGCCAAAAATTCACCTAGCTTAGGCAGATACCAAGGGCAGGACACAGGGCAGGGAAAGCAGATACATCCCCCTAATACTCTACCGGCATTCAACCATTTTCAAGCCATCAACTTTCTAAGCTAGGTATCATTTCTATGTACTTCAAAAATCTTATTTGATCTTGTCCCTTCTGTGGTCAGGACACCTCTTGGCCAGGACTCCCCAGGTTGACTGTCAATTGCATGAAGATCCTCCTCAGCTGCACCAAACCCGGCACTCGATACCTTCACTGTATTGCTCTCAGACCAGCACATGAGAGAGCATGCCATCGATCCCCACCCGTCTCCTTCCTTTTACACTCCTCTGACATATTCCTCCCCACACCATCTTTTTTCCCCCACTTTGGATTCTAGACTAATAAGATTCATTTGAGGAGTTTTAGCACTTCTTTTTCAGTATCACATTCTTAATATCCCCTCTGTTCATTCTGTATTAAAAACTCATTCTCTACTACGTTACAACAGAGCAGTCTGTTTGTCTCAGTCTGGTTCAGTCCCAGCCCTCAGACGAAGCACTGAGACAGGAAGGGAACTGCGGCTTCCAGAGAATGAAGCTTTCCTCTCCAGAAGCAGCGCCAAACAGAAGCTACAGACCTGGGCTGTGGCTCTAAGGGGTTCTAGCACCAAGCAAGAGATGTATCTGGTCAGTCGACTTCGTATGCTAGGCCCGTTAGGGCTCAGTTTGCGTTAGACAAAGCTTGAAACAAATTTCCGTTAGGGCACCCTCATCGTGAGCTCATTTCCTTGTTTCCTGATACACTCATGTCAATATACTCTACCTCCACTGCCAATTTCTGTTTAAATCCCCACTCACAGCTGCTATGTTCATCACAAATTCTCAATTACTACTAAAACCTCCAGATTCCATAGAAGTACTTTTTTATTTTCCTTCAAGATTCTATCAAACGGTGCCCCAGCTAATTATTGTCTTCTGACCAAGTTTCAAAACTCAGCTTGTTTGACACCAGAGAAGCACAAAATCCAGGAAAAATAATTCTTTGGAAATGTTGTTCCCTGAATCTTTTATTTTAAGTTGGTTTAGCACTTTCATTGAAACCATCGCGGGGGGGAAACCACAAGGAATTCTGACCTTGGGGAGAGACTAAACAGAAAAACTTGTAATATGTGAAGTTCAAAAAGCAACAACAGAAAAGAGAGGTTTCAGAAGGGGCACCTCTCGCTGGCCCAAACAACAGCTTTTGTCCGCCCCCCAGCTCCAGCAGCACTATCAGCCAGCCGGCTGCATAGTTTAACATACAATACCTTACACATCTTCGTAGTGTCAGAACACTTCTTAGAGGCTAATGGAAAGGGTAGAATAGACCTTTCAGAGCTTATATAGGGCTTTCTTTGAGCTGCCAAGGTTTACACTGCATCCAGTGAATGACCTAATCCAACGTACTGAAATCTACTGTCAAGTGAAGCACAAAAAAGCATTTAATAAGTGCTTGGATGGACTGGTGATCAGCTGACCATGGAAAGTAAACTGTTCATTCATCCTTCTTCTGTCAGATTTTCTAAAACTCACACAGCAATGTATCTCATATTCCCAGAGTTCATATTTTCGAACACCTTTTTTCCTAGGCACTCTCCTTATTCTAAGGCTTGCTATTGCAAAGACAACAGCACATTTTACTAGCAAATAATAATGCTTGCAAAACACTGTGCAATACATTTTATTGTACAAGTTAACTACCGAGAAAGGTTTTTTATTTTGCCCTAACTAACAAATAACTTAAAAGTGCCCTTTGCTTGCCTTTGGTTTTTATGAAGTTAAAGCCAGGCAGGTTGTTCTGGGGTTTTATGGCTTTTTATTTATTTGTTTGTTTGTTTTTAACTGGACAGCCAAAAAAAAAGTTCAGACAGTGAAAATAAAGCCAAAGCATACAAGCAGTGTTGGAATTACACATTTCCACGACTGAGTTTTTAAATCAAGCACCAGGCTGGAAGGGTAGACATCATGCCCAGAAAGTTGTTTTTCACTGGGTGAGAACAACTCCTCGCACTCTAGCTGTTCGGACCTTGCAATTTTCCCCACACACAGAGATGTTGCCTGTGTAATTTGTAGAACATTTCAAGTTATGGATTTTTTTCCTCCCAAGTTAATCCCTGTAAGAAAAATAGATCAATGTGAATCAGCCGAATCTAGGAAAATGAAGAAAACAGGGCTGTTGCTAGACAGAGTAACTCTAGTGGAACGGCCCTTATTGTACGAGCACATGATTATCACCCTGACTGTGCTGAAGAAAATTATTTCCACTAAGATGTGGCAACCTTTTGCAAAGCACAGATAGATACTTCCACTTGCAATTGCCCAGTCTAATATCTGATATTATCAGGGTACTGGAGAAAGGAAAGGTAAATATAATGTCATTAACTTCTGGCATTCTTCCTATATGACTTATGTCCTTTACTGTATCTTGTCCTCCACAGGTGCAATAAATTAATGAAAGGGAGAATAACAAAAGTAGGGATATATAGAAAAGATGAAGAACTAACATTCAAGTCCTCCCACAGAAGCCAGACAAACCTCCAGGGAAACATGGGCAGACTTGTGTTAAGAGGAGAGGAATTCATCTCACTCACTCATGGCTTGGCTTCGCAGACGAAGGTTTGGGAGGGGCTTTCCCCACGCTCACTGCCAGTGCGCTGGTGGCTGAAAAGGCCAATGCGGGACAGGCAAGACCGGTTGCAAAGAGCACAGCGGAAGGTCTCCTGGGGTGGCACAGTCGAGACACGGTTCTTTCTGCGCTGTCTTTTCTCCTCGAGACTGATTCTACGCGTGCTCTCAAAGGAGACAGCAGCGTTATGTATGGTGGAACACGAAAAATATCAACCAACCAAAATAATGGAAAAACCCAAAAACATACATACATATGAATGGCCCTGGGAAACTGGCAGGGACCCCTCAGCTGGAGTATTGTCTGAGGAACAAGACGTCTCAGAGCTTTTGAGCTAGATCATCCAACCACGAGGTACAAATACCTGTCAACATCCAAAACTAGCACAATGGTTATAAAGGGAAACAAGAATGAGGACACACTGATTGATAAATGCATTAAAATTGCCTTGACACCACGAAAGATAAGAGATTAGCAAATTAGACAATACGTTTTCCTCCATGCTGTCATAGTTGATTGCTTAAAGCCTATCAGAAGCTCCTCTGGGAAACCCTTCATAGACACACCGAGAGCAGTGGAAGAACAGGGAATCAGTCGATATTTAATAACTTTATTACTCAGTACCATATGAAATTAATAGAAAATTACAAAATTTGGGGAAAAGTGTTTTTCTTTTGCAATAGCCATCAAGTAGTTTGAAGTATTTTGAAAAGGCTTTCACTTTCTAATATCTAAAAGAGACATACACAGCTGAAGCTCTAGCAGAATCTTGAGGACACTTTAACTACTGGAGAGTTTCCAGAAATACTTCTGTTGCCAACGCTGAAAGTTTTCTTTTTCACATCTCATTTTCTTTTTCAAATCATAATCAAATTTGCAACTGCACTGAAATCATTAGCACCACCCACCGGCCAGATCTGCTTGGAAGTGCACACTCAGCTTTCTCCAAGACAGACAGTTGGAGGCTGTTCGTAGAGTCCAGGGAAGAGGTTTGCAGGGTACTAACAGCCTTCCACTGCACAGGCTCTGGTAAGTTTCTTTCTCAAAGAAGAAAGACGATTTCAAAAGAAAGCCCAGAAGCATATTTGGGTTTTGCTCCTACATTACAGTAGTGAAACTACTATTGCAATGCTGCACAGGTATCAGGAAGTTCACAATTTTAGAAGAATGACAGAGCATGAAAAAAACATAGAAATAGCCAAAAGAATTTGAGAGGTACAGACTATGCTTCAGCGAGACACTCAGTTTCTTACAGAAAAACTAATACCAAGCAGTGACTTGTAAAATGAACACCCATCTTAGAAAACACACACATGTCTAACTGCCAACATAGACATCGTCTGCAAGTCAACAGAGAAAGCAAAGGGGAAAAAAAACAGTGTCACAAGATTGAAATTACTGAGTCTGTTATTAAATTCTGCCAATCAATACACTCAGTACTCTCAAACACCACGTGTCTCCTGGAAGACTGAGAGCACATCTTTCATTGCTCTTCTGCACCTGTCTTCCTCCAGCCAACAGCCTAAGAAAATAATTATTTTGCATCTTCTCTCCCCACAGACCAAGCCTTGAACGGCAATATAATTGTAGTTCTCACAAGCAGCTGGTAAGTCACTTGCCTTCGCTCGTCCCTATCACCCTCCAAGGACAAAAGCAGAGCAGTGGCACTCTCACAAGTTCATCTGATCGGCAAATGCCTGAGGTTTTCTACTGATCTTTAAATGCACTCTGAATCTAATAAGACCTTCAACACCAGTACTGGAATATTTCATATGCTGAAGTTTTATTCAATTTCTTGTTTATCTGTTTATCTACTGCCAAACAAGAGTATTCCATGAGAGCTAACACAGTTCTAAACAAGATATGAACTGTTCTCAAAATACTCTATGTGTATGTGCATGAACACATGGGAGTCCACATACCCAACTGCTTAATTCTCAGTGAAGGTGTTTGCTTTGTTTTAAATATTCTGACTGGAAACATTCAGCTTCAAAAATATCTCCACAAATATACCCAGCAGGAAATCTGACATACACAGTATAATCCCTTTGCTGTATAGATTTGTTCCTGCATAGAAACTGTCTGTTGCATTAAAAAGACAAACAAACAAAAAACAACAAAAAAAAAAACCCAAAAAACACACACACACACAAATCAAGTAAGATTCTCTTTGCACACTGCTTACTATTCTTAAATTTGCATTTAATACTGGTCACGTACAGACCACAAGATGATCACAAAGTGGTGTTATACTACTGATTGAAAAAAAAAGGAAAGCCACCCTGCCACAAAAGCATGCCAAGATGTACCGAGAAGTCAGGTGTACAGAGGTGAGACACCAGAAGCAATCCTTTCATTCTGCTCTGCTCGGGAAAGGCCTCCGCTGGACCACCCAAAGAACCGGGACCAACAAAAAAGACTGCAGAGGAAGTAGCCAGAAAACTAAAAGATTTAACTCATGAGGAAGAATGGAAAAGGCTTGTTGCTGCTTTGGTGGAGAAGATGGCTGGGAAGAGCAGGTGCTACGATGGCCTTGCTTGCTCACGATATTCTACACAATACACTGCCCCGAGGGCGGAGGGCTGCTCCCTGCCCCAGGACACCTCGGTTTTTCCAGAGGTATTTGTTTAACTTTACCTTCACCAACATAGGCTCTAAATTTCTCTGTGCAATAAATTCTGATGCTTTACTACCGCTCCCTTAGGAAGCTTCTTTCTAACATCCAGCCACAATCTTTCTTGACAAAATTCAAGACTTCTCTATAAGGTACACAGACATGAGAGGATGCGCCTCTTTGGAGCAATGGTATGACCATACCACCCATTTTCAGCCCTTGATGCTAAACAAGCCGAGTTTATTCATCTTTCCCCAGGAGCTGTACGTCCTAGGCATCAGCCAGGTCATGTGATGCTTTTCCTTCCAGTTTGCTCCCTACTCTCTTAAAGCATGATACATGCAGCTGGAGCTTGTTATCTTCTAGGCTACTTTCCCATTTATCCACCCAGCACAGCATTTGCCTGTTTCAGAGCACTGAGGCACCCGGGTTTCCATGCAGTTGTTGCCCACCCTGCTCATCCCACCCCGCCTCTGCCTGCGCTGACCCACCAGCCGCTCACCAGCCTGCATTTATGCAGCACATGGCTGCTGCCTGGGGTAGCGTGTGGCATCCTGCACCCAGCCCCTTGTCTCAGACCTTATCTGTAATCTGTCATGATGAGTTTGATTTCTGGTTCTGTTCTGCAGCATACATACAATCCCTTCCAAATGGCTAAACTCCGTATTTGAAAGAATGCAAGATCAAGGCAGATATTAAGATTTTTACAGACTAATTATAATTAAGCACAGTTAGGGGTCCTGTGGAAACTCCACCCTGGAGGTCCTTAGGAAAAGGCTAGCGAAACTTCTGTTTGAAAGAATGTAGTTACACGTGACCCTGCTCCAGGTGGATAGCTGACTCGTGGAGAGCCTTTGAGACGAGCTTTATGGGGACACGAAAGCAAGGCCTCTTGCTCCATTCACACGTTCATTTCATATCTTGTTGCTGTGTGTGAGTGACAATGTGCTGTGTCCAATTGTGACAGCTGTATCTGCAGAAAACACTTCAAGCACTGGAAGACCTTAAGGCAGCTTGTGGACGGAGTGAGAGTCCTTGCTTTCATGCCCTAAAGGACTCCCAACTTTCTCTGAAAGTGACATCAGTTCACAAGAGAGTGGGGGAGCAAGAAGGCTGGATGCTCGTGCAGAGCCCTTGTGCTCCCACATCGTTTGAACACTCGCACTCTGCTCCTTACCCTGCTCCTATTCCTACAAGTCTCATCTAGAATTTAGCTTCTTTTTGCAGAAACTCCTCATTTCTGCAGATTGATGGGTTTTGTCTCGATCCCTAATCCCTGAAAATTTATACCTCTCTTCCAAAGGAAGGCTCATGTTTCACTCTTTATCCAAGGCTCTATATATAACTTACAAAGGACATACAAAAATCTTTGACCTGCTGGAAGCAATAACCTATTCATTTAACATTTTGTTCACTACTGCCAACTAATCAAAAGGTGAAACGCTATATCAGAAACTGTCACCAGCAGCTCAGAACATATCAACAGAATCATGAAGATATTGGATCAACAGAAGCATGAAGACTCAAGCAAATTCCCATTTCGTGCCCGCATCAAATTGTGGGCGGTACCTCACACCCCCCTCCGTCATTGGCTTTCAGACCCCATCCCACTGCCATCACCTGCATGTGGCCAAGTGCACTCAGAAGAGGACTTATGACAGATGGGATGATTAAAAGGCTTTGAGTCATGTATCAGTAAGTGCATGAGTATTAGTGTATGTCAGTCAGTATACTCACAAACAGAAGCGCTGAAAGACAATATAAATTACAGCGTATGATCTCCAAATTCAGCTCTGAAGTTTTAAAATAGCTTTCGTGTCACCCCTGAGCACCCAACAGCTATGCCCAAAGCTGCATATACATTCCCTCTTTCATCAACAAATCTTTGCTCCTGCCTTGTCCTAATTGATGCGTTACCTTGAGTTGTCACATCCCATTACACATAATGTGACATACAATGACATGAATAATGTATCCCACTTTGATGTGAACAAATTCATCAGATTAGCTTTGGGGAAGAACGGGAAGGCAAAACTGTACTGAGCAGCAGTTTACTTGAGTCATTGCTATGTTATTAAGTTCAGTTCCCCTGTCATTGAAGACAAATCAAAAACCAAAGTAAAAAAAAAAATTCCTTACAAAAAGCATTAGGAAAGTGTCTACAGACATTTTTTTCCAAATCCTACAAAAATTAAATAGTCACTTCAGCATTGGTCAGCACTGAACTATTAGTCACCAGACACTAACAGATGCTCTCCGTATTTCTTTCGAGAAATGAAGGACATGAGGAAGAAAGGTGCTTCCTTGCTGCTTGTTCTTTGACCAAGCAGAATTTTTTCTCCCCTGTTGTTCTACAAGCTGAATATTCACAGATACCAGAACGACGGCGTTCAATCAAAGATCCAAAAAGTTAACTAAATCTCTCATTAATTACAACCTGAGCTGAGTTTCCTGTTTACTTGTGGGTAGGAGGAAGAATAGCACCTCGAGAATCACAGCTTCTTGAGGCTTGCTCCCCATGGCCAGCAGTCCGACAGAGAGGTGGAAAGATGGTAAGAGCGGCGCGCATTCGTGTCTCTTTCTGAGCACATGCATATTCCCTCACTCATCTAAGAGTAAACACTAGACAAACTCTTCTGCACGTTTCTGGGTTGAGCTTCACCTTCACTTCCATTCTCCACATTCCCACCAGGGTTCACTGGACCACATGCAGATTAACCAAGGAAGGAATCCAGCCCTCTGCTTTTATTTTCACCCATTGTGCTTTCACCATAGCTGAGTGAGAATCCGCCTGCTTCCTGGAGCTGAAGCGGCAGGAGAGGGAGCTCTGGTTTCCAGAGGAGTATACCTTTAAAGACACAGCCTCTGTCCTTTCTGCTCCTTCTGATTTATAGGGATTTCAGTTCAGGCCAAATTCACTTCTACATTATGAATGAGAGTAACCTAATGTGACGCTGCACCCAGAATGAATTTGGCACAGTGACTTCAGCTTATTCTCTCTCAGGGGTGATATTTCAGAGCACTTGATCCATGATGCATAGTAGGCGAATTTACACTGATGCAGTAGGTGACTTTCCAATTTCATTTATGCACAGACCATCCTCTTGCCTGAAGCTACTTAGTTTGAAGGATTAGTTAATAAGGATATGTAACTTCCATAACCAGAAATAAGTTCTGTTAGGATTTTGCACAGGAACATTATTTGTTCAGCAAAGGATCTCTGGAGATCCAGTCTGATAAACCTTCACATTTGAAGGCAGCAGGAGAAGCAGCATCTGATTTAGAGACAATTAACTTCTGGCTGAGAAAAAATGATGTCAGGAAACCTAATCTTTCTGATATCTATGAATTCCAAGAATTTTTCAGCTTGAAAATTGTTGTCACTGTTATAAACACGTTTCCAGGCAGATGTGTAAGGCTGACAGATTTCCCACATCACAAATATAGTAGCTGCAAATACACTTCAAGTAACAACCTTGATCTCCTCGCTTCCTAGACAGTTGTTAAAATTTGAAATCATCTTTTCAAAGGTTCCTCAAGATCTTCCTCAACTTTTTACTGAAATCAATTTGAGAAAGCCTGGTGAACAAACAAACCAACTCACTCTTTTTTCCCTTCAGTTATAACAGGTCTTTGGCTTATTTGCATGGGAGTCAATGCTCAGATTTAGTCGTAATTGTGGTTTACATTAATATTTGGCCTTTGCAGAGAAATATGCATTATGCCCAACACTGATCTTGCCCAAATTTTTAAATCCTACATTCTTCTTGAGATGATGCCAGGAATGGCATGAACAGTCAGCTTGTTTGGGGACCACAGAGCAGTGCTGATTGAGGCTGGTCAGGGCTGTCCACCTGCTGCTGGGAAAGTGGCACTGATGCCTCCTTGACCCTGCTTCTCTTGCAGCCAGATCTGCAAGATTCTTGGACAGGAAAGCGCTAGCTCTGAGCAAGCTGATGTCTAAAACACTTTTCTGTTTAATTCCTTTCTAAGATACACACATTTGCTCGAAAGAGTTTGGCACTTGGCACCTTGATTTACTGTTCTAGGGTAGGTTCCTATACAGCTTCTCTAAAAATCGGTGGTTTCTACCAACATTTTCTGTTTGAATTGAAGGATAAAACCATATATCTGGTAATACTGCAGGTGGGCTCATTCCTGCAACATGGTTGACAGCTTCTTGGTTGACAGCAATCCTTGCCTTCTCAGGGAAACAAAACTGAAATTGGTATTCAAAGAGCTTTGCCTCCCAGGCAAAAAAAAAAAAAAAGCTCCAGTCTTATGGAAGGATTCAAGTTTTACTAGGAAATCCCAACTCTGCCTTGACCTGGGTTACATTCAAAGCTGCCAACACAGAAACCATGACCAATGTGACTCTGCACAGCAAACTCCAACATCAAAGCCAGAGAATCTACACCAGGTCAGCAACAGGTTTAAAGCAAAATGCATGCCTGCCCCGACACCCTGCTGACACTATGGTTTTCAGTGCTGAACACGGCTTTGGACCCCTGCAGAGACCAGCAGTAACCCAGCCTGGTGATGATGCAGAACCATAGCAAGTGTCAGGGATCCATCTGATATCAGTGGTAGGGCACATGCCAGAGTTCTCTGCAGCACAGGTTTTCCTTCCCAGAGGAGAGGAACAGCCAAGGACCATTAAGCAACGACCTAGTGCCTCCTCCTTCAAGGCTTTCAGGAAATCAAAGAAGGACAAGACTGCACAGAGCTTCCAAAATACAAGAAACAGGGAAGAGGCTCAGGAGCTGAAAATCTACCACAGACATCCAAAATGAACAACGCGTTGCCAAGGAAGGCATCAGAAATAAATCACGAGACACAGTGCAGTGAAACAAGAACTAGAAATGAGCAGAAGCAAGATCTGTTGTGACAGAGCAGAATATGTGCAGCTTGGGAGGAGATGTCAGACCCTGGCAGTCTCATCTAGACAGAGAATTTAACTCAAGTGTATTAGCAAGGAACAATCTTAATCAAGTCCTTTTAGCAAGTGACAAAGTTAATACCAGCTAAGCTGTGCCGCTAACGGCTCTCTGCTTCCAAATCTAAGGCAGAAAGCCCACCAGCTCTAGCAACTCTCACCACACGCTTGGATCAAACTGTGGACACAATTCAGGTGTCAACACATGTCCAACGCTGTTTGAGACTTCCTCTAATATTCAAGCCCCTCTACATGGGGCTTGCAGGAGACAGGACTTCTAGGAGATCTGCAGCCTTTTCAAAGCAGCAGCTGAAACCCAGGGCACCTGACAGGACAAAGAGTGACAGGACTCCTACCCTGAATGTCTGGGTCATCTTCATCCACGACAACCATAATTTTTAGAAAAATATTTTGCCAACAAAATTTTCCACACATGCTTTAAAAATTGCTTAGCAGTTGTTTAATACAAATCTGCCCTGAAGCACTAGCCTTCACAATTAACACTGCTGGCTTGGACACACCTCCAGTGTGAAGTCCTTGCCACACTTTCTACTCTCTCGTTACTTAAGTCCCTTTATTGCTAAGGGGATAAGTACTGACTTTGCCTTTGTGAGGGAGTACAGACCTGTAACTCCCAAGGGACATGGCCTACATTCTTTCTGTGACAGTGGATCCAGGCATAAGTCTTACACCACAAGTTCTGCAAGAGAGGCAGTAGTATGTAGCACTCCTTACAACTGCAGGACACAGCAGCCTGTAACGGACAAATCTGTGTTAAACTGGACTCCAACACAAGTGTACTTGTGACGCAGTGGCAGCTAGACTTTGCAGAATTATTTCATAAAAAAAATACCTAGCTGACTTTTCAATAGGTATACTTACTACTGTCATTCATTAATATATTTGCCAGATAAAAATGACAAGGGACTTCCAGCATGGCTAATACGTTCTCTGTTATGGAAGAGTCAAGAATTACTGTATTCGCTTCTGAAACAGATTATTTATCATGGTTGGTGTACAGCTGTCTGTGTTCCTAACTCACTGGTAATTAATGTCACCAAGAAGTAATGTTAATCCCACACACTGACAGAAAGCAGAGAGCAAGTCTCCTGGAATTTATGCCCTTCCCCCTTTAGCAGGGGGAATTTTTGAGTTTGAATTGATTCAAAGAAGCTGAGATAATAACAGAACTCAGGAAGGTAATTCTCTCATGTCTGAGTTGAGAAATGAGAAACAGAAATCCAAAGCAGACCTACAGCAAAGATACTAGATTTGTCCATTCTTAGTAGAGATAAGGATAGAAGTCTAGCACTCAAATGTACCTGTGAACTGCTGAGATATGTTGTTCCCAAATAGGTTTGCCCAGAATAAAGAGCAGTGCTTTATTAGGATAGACTTGTCCCTGACTGACTGCATCTTTGCTGCTACTGAGGCGCAGCACAGCCATCCTCACAGAGATGACTGCAGTGAACATCGGAAGTCTCCATCTTAGAGCACAGGGAAGAGTTGCTGGAAAGAGTCCACCCAACAAGAAGTGGTACTGGAAGGTCTAAGAGCGATGCTTTGAGGAAAGACTATGAGAAGGTCAGAGCAAGAGATGGCTGGGGAACTGCAACATCCTCAACCACAAACATCACAAACCTGCCTCAGAACTGCTTAATCCTCTGCGTGTAGACATAAAAGAAATCGAGAGAAAGCTTTATGCTTCCTGTAACCCAGAGGATTTTCATTGCATCTGACAACACTGTTTATTAGTGATTAATAATTTGTTAGTTTTAAGCAATTAGAATAATTTTGCCCTAAAGCAGTTCCAAATCTCATAATCTCCCAAAGACCCTTAGGTTGCTTGGATTTCCACACAGCATATCATTCCTGCAAAGTAATGCTGGTTTAAGTAAGTCTCTTCACATTTTCATTCCTCCCTGCAAGCACCAGCAAAAAAAGTAATACAGGCAAACCCTAGGCAGTCTGAGTTTGAAAGTTTTAACTCCACATGAGTGAGCATCCCTCCATTCAGGTGTGGACCCACTTGCCAAGTGTGAGCTCAGCAGGTGTCAGACCCAGCAGCCCTCTCTGGGGCTGATCAGTGCACCAAGCAGATACTACATGGGCTCATTCCACATCTGCCTGCAGTAAATGCAGTCATCTTGTTTCTGTCAGCAACATTTACTCACTAGATTAGCAATAAGGGAAGTCATGAGATGAGTTTCCCAGCCTGAACACAGTCATACATCAGACTTGCACAAATAAAGGGTCAAGTTTAGCCCAAAGATAATGCTCTGCGTGTACTGTACTCCCTCCACGACCCTAAGAGCTTTCTCACAGAACACTAATTGCAGTACAGACATGCTCACTGTCTTCCTACGCGCTCTCCAAAGTGGACACATGATGAGTTAACTCTCCACATTTGAAAATGCACTATGGGCTGGATTGTATTGCATTTTTGTGGCAAGGTTTTGGTAGCAAGGAGCTACAGAGGCGGCTTCTCTGAGAAGCTGCTAGAAGATTCCCCTATGTCTGATAGAGCCAATACCAGGCAGCTTCAAGATGAACCCATCCCTGGCCAAGGCCGAACCCATCCCTGGCCAAGGCCAAACCCATCCCTGGCCAAGGCCAAACCCATCAGCAATGACGGTAGAGCCTCTGGGATAACATATTTAAGGTGGTAAGAAAGTGGCTGCACAACATCAACTGTAGTCAGAAAGAGGAGTGAGAATACGCGAGAGAAACAACTC
>NW_010416843.1:8937-21105 GCF_000710305.1 Buceros rhinoceros silvestris | reverse complement strand
CAAACTGTTTAAAGGGGCCATCTGACACACTGTGTAATCATTAGGTACCAACATGCTAAACAATTTTATTAACATGTTACTATTTGTCTTTATAGTACTTGTCATATGCCAGTATATCTGGCATGTATGCCCAGTTTCTGCAGCATCAACAACAATTGTTTTTTTTTTCTTCTGGAAAAGAATGTGGCCTTTAACCAGAAATTTGTAGATCTCCATTTATTTTAGATTGTTGCTTAAAAATTAATGAAGAATTGCATAGCTGATAGGACAACAACCCAACCAAATAGCAATGCCCTATGATTTGATAAAAGAGAGGATATTTTTGAATTTTCCTTATTTCAAACTGATACTATAATTTAAATAATGCAAATGCAATATATTTTTGTGTTTCAACTTTTGAAGGAAGAAATTACGTTTTCTTTACAGCAGGGTGCTTTTACACAGTTTTAAGTGCAAGTATATCTTAAAATATATATAGATTTAACATAGAGGACATTTTATACACTCTGACTATGCCAAAAATGATTATAATTATGAAGTAGGTTTATATTTGAAAAAAGTAAGTCCTACCCATGCAAATCTTGTACTAACACAAGATTTTAAATATATTTTGAGTTTAGTCAGTGAGATAAGATGGAATCTGTTTCTAAAAGTATTTTACTAGGCTCTTGCCTCACATACTCCTTCAAGAGCCTCTCTGTGATACTGTTCTTTTTTGAGACCTCTGGGCAGGCAGGAGTGTATCCCATCGTCACCAGTTGGCACTGAGGCAGGGCTAGTCATGGGACAAATTCTCTCTCCAGTCACCTCTCCCCCGTTTCAGGAGAAAAAGGTCAAGGAGAGATAAGAAGAAAAAGCGGGCGAGGCCTCAGTTAAGTTTAGGAAACTAGAACAGTTTTAATAACAATAGAACAATATTATATGCAAAATGAGTCAAGATATTAACAAGTGTATATAAGGATCTGGGGCCTGGCGCGGCGGGGTTAAACTGTGGGTAAAGGGAACAAAAGCGATAGAAGAACAAACTACCGCAGTCTGTAATGGCCGACAGCAGGCGGTGCAGGCAGGGCCGGGGAGCCAGGAAGCGGAGGCGGAACAGGCAGCCGTGGATGGGAAAACGGCAGTGGGGAGGAGTGGCGTGGTGTCCACGCAGGGCAGGAGCAGCAGTCCCACAGCCGGGAGCAGCACCTCGAACAATAGCAGCGCTGATGGACGAATTCCTGGGGGCCAGAAGGAGGAGGGGGGTAGAGAAGGTGCTCTCCTTCGTGCCACTGGCTCTTAACAAAACAGCGCTTGAAACAAAACAGCGCCCAACCAAAAAGTTCCACAGCCAGTAAGATGCAGTGACATGCAGGGAGAAGAATACTTTAATTAGCTTGCTTCTGTGTCAAGTGAACCAAACCCAACAGTTTTTCTCTTAACTCAGGACACCCATATCTGCAATCCTTCTTAGGACTGAAGCCAATTAGGAATCAAAAGCCCAACTAGTTGATTTGGTGACATTACCTCCAACTCTGAAAAGTTCCACAGCCAGTAAGATGCAGTGACATGCAGGGAGAAGAATACTTTAATTAGCTTGCTTCTGTGTCAAGTGAACCAAACCCAACAGTTTTTCTCTTAACTCAGGACACCCATATCTGCAATCCTTCTTAGGACTGAAGCCAATTAGGAATCAAAAGCCCAACTAGTTGATTTGGTGACATTACCTCCAACTCTGTCAAAGAGGACAACAGAGCCAGAGACAGCTAATGTTTAACTCCATATACGGGATTGAAAATGCCACTTGATAGAACACTATGCTGGGAAGAAAAGTATTCCTGCAGACTTTCAGGTGAGTAGATGTAGACCACAAACCACTGCCTTTTAGTATCCTACATATCCACAGTGTCTGCTCTAAGTCACAGTTCTGACTCTAAATTCCCTGTCTTTTTGGAAGGTGGCAAAAGCAAGTGAAGTGAGGCAGTGAACCAGTGGACACGTCATTGTGCCTTGCCATTAAACAGGCTCTCGTTGTAGGGCAGAGAAGGACAGACACACAGAAAGACGTGCAAAAGGAAACGCTGTGGAATTTCAAGTTGTTGTTTGAAACAACTGATATTTAATCTTCAAGGACTGTTCTTATCAGGATAAAATTAGAGTTACCAAAGAGAAATATCCATGAGCCGGTTTAGTCTCTCAAACCCTTCATGAGGTAGGTTGTTCTCACTGTCTCATGCTCTGAGAATTTATTTTTGAATCTAACAGTGAATGCAGAGAGGCATTGGAAACACAGTTGGCTTTCAGAGCGAGAGGATGCAGACAGGGTCTTTATTCAAGTACACAGAGAGGAAATAACTGGAAGTTGTCATGAACTGAAAAAGGAGGTGTTCAAATTTGATGTAAGGAGAAGCCTTTCACCCTAAAGACAGGCAGGTAATGAGGCAGGCTGCCCAGAGAGGCTCTGCAGTCTCTACGCTTGGAGACGGAGACCCAACTGTATAAAAGCCCTGAGCACCCTTGACTGACCCCATGGATGACCCTACTTTGAGCAGCAGATTGGACAAGGGGTGTCCTGAGGTCACTTTCAACCTGAATTACTGACTGAATCTGTGAAGGCAAGTAATTCAATGAAATTATGTCATTTCAGACTCCAGTTGGAGGCTTGGTTAAGATGAACTCATAAGGAATATTTTAGTAATATTTTAGTTTCAGATATGTGTACTTTGACAACTAATGGGCAGGATTTTTCGTAAAGATTGAAAAGTTCCTTATTACTATGGGAACAAGAAGAAAAACTTTCGTACAGTTCTTCAGTCTAGTTCGAAATTAGTAATTGGATAGCGAAATTAAAATGGCTGTTTAGTGAAAGAACTCACAGCAGGTCTATATGTCTCACTAGTAGATCATTAGCTAGTGCCTGTATTCTAGAACCATTACCTATATACATACCATCGCAACCACATCAAAGTAGTTTGTGGTTTAGAATCAGACACAGAACAGGAGTCTCCACTGCAACATCCTGTGCTAGCTGTGAAGATAGAAATTCGATTCACAAACAGGCCTTATTCTTACAAATTCTGCATTCTTTCAGTGACCCAAACTTACACCAAACTATGCTTTTTTATTCTTATTTTGTGCATTTCCTTTCATGCTCCATTTCATTTTTCTCTGAGATTTTTTTGAAGTATCAAATCAAACGGTGCTACTTCTCAGTGCTAATTCCCTTCATGCCACTACTCTCTCATCACTCCAGGTTGTTTCTGTTCCCTTTCTGTTTCCTTCTTCGTGCCAGCATGATTTCCTTGTCACCAGCTTAAGGGAGAAAATAACTTTTAAGCTATTTCACCCACCCTGTTGCTCAGTGGAAGTAAAATTAACCTATGTGTTAACAGCTTATGTAAGATCCTCCCTCCATCAAAGCTGTGGGGTGTGGTTATGTGAAATCCCACATCTCCAGGGAAGACAAGGAACTTTGATCAGGACTTTTACATCATCCTCTAAAGTTGTAGCTTGCAAGCAGGATAAGAGAAAGCAAACAGGTTAGAAAGCCTTACACAGGTGGACCAAAGGCTTCTTATGCTCCTTGTGATGAAAGAACACTCTCTCTGACATGTAAAGATGTTAAGACGAGAAACGCCTGTTTTCAACTGATACTTCTGTTCTACCTGGCGTGAACCAGAGACGGCTGACAGCTACTATATGCAGTTTTCTCTACACACCTGCAGTGCTACATTTAAATAACTTTTACCAGAGCTGGTAGCCAGCTAATATACCTTTGAATGACTATAGCAACTACTGCCTGCCAGGCAGTTTGTGAGGTTGAATTTTATCTCCAAAGTCTTCCAAAGCTATTTTAAATTTTGGGAAGCAAATGGTACATGAAAGTTATACTGCATGTAGATTTTGTAATCATCATACAGCAGCTACTGGAGACAAAATTTTAAAATATAAAAAATTCACTTTAGTTTATTCTAAACAAGGAGACATGCAAACTTAAAAAAAAAAGTATTAAAATAATTGAACCCAGGCATGAATTCGAAGCATAGTACTTGTTCCTGAACAGCTTCTCATCTGAAAACACCTACGTCCTGAGGAGCAAGTAAAAGGTTCAAGACAGAAGCTGCTGTAGGAAATAAAATACAAACTGAGTTATATATAGACAGAAATAACTCTATATATAAACATTTGCCTTTTTTGGTGTAATCACAAAGTTTTATAAATATATTTCACAACCAAGGAAATGTTGTTCTTTTTAAGAAAAAAACAAACCAACCACCCAACCAAAAATACCTGAAAAAACGTACCAGACTATCGTGGTTTAAACCCAGCTGGCAACTAAGCACCACACAGACACTTGCTTCCCTCCTCTGAGGAGGAGGGTAAAGAAAAGAAGATATAAGTAAAGCCATGTGGGTTGAGATAAGGAGAAGCTATTTAAACAACATGAAGAGAGAGAAAACAATGCACTGCTCACTGCCGCCACACTGAGCCCCAGCCGAGATGTGCTGCTGTTTGACATTCCCACCATCCAGCTAGGTTTGCCTTATATATCTATGTATCTGTATATACACCAGGCATGATACCAAATATCCCATTGGCTGGCTCCATCTGGCTACCCTGGCTGTGGAAGTTAACCCTATCCTAGCCGTATCCAGGACATTATACTATACCATCTATGTCATGCCCAGATCCATAATTCAGCAGCCCAGATGGGTTTACCTCTGTGCTGCCAGTTTCTCGCTGCTTCCATTTCTGTAACCACCCTGCGAGGCATTCAGCGCCATCCATGAGTCTGTACAGAGACAGAGCACTGGCCACCTTTCTCCCTCAACAATGTCTAAAGCCAGCTGGATGGTTTTCACTGCTGCAAACTGACTTGATTCATCTTTTCCTTCACTAACTTCGATGACTCGTTGTGAGGGTCTCCACACAGCAGCCCTCCACAGTCGATGTTTTCCCACAGTGTGACAAGACATATCAGTGAACAGGGCACATCACTTCTCATTACCTGGTAGTTGGTTATATGGTGGGGCCTCTTCAGCATCTCTGCTTCCAACAGCGTTCCAAAATCTTTGCTCTCTGGCCAGTTTGTGATCACTTCCAAGACTCCCGGGGTGACCAGGGCTCCCTATTCAAGCCCGTTGTGTGGTCAGCACAACCCACTTACCTCACATGGCATCTGTTCATGATGCGCAGAGGAGACCGTCATTTTGAACATCCAACCCACCACCAGCAGCCAGGGTGCTCAGAGGAGCTGTGCTTCAGTACTGGCCACTTCTAAGGCAATTCAAACTCCTTCATATGCTGCCAGTGTCTCTTTCTCAGTTGGAGTGTAGTGGGCTTCAGACAGGACACTGATCAACAGAGAAAAAAGAGAAAAGAGATCCTTGGTGTCTCTTGCAATCACATTGCCACGTACCTATCACAACAGCACATACTTAATTACACTTTCTTTTTTCTAGCATGAACAAAGGGGAATTCAAGCACAGATGTAACTACGGTTTGTCTTTTAAGAATCTGCTTTTGATGCTTATTTTATATTCAATTAGCATAGTATTTACATTTGAAAGTTATGGCCTCAGATGCACTGAGAATAACAGAAATGAAGGTGAAATACACTATTTTAGGCAAAAGTGTGAGCATTTATACTAGAAAACATCATATACATTATACTTTCAGATTGCCCTTTTGCTTTAGATTGAACATTTCCAAAGAAATGTTATTACTATGCCATACTTATATATATATACATAACTTCCAATCACAGGAGCTGGTGAGATTGGATGTGTCTCAAAACAAAGTAGTTTAGGGCCTTATATATGGTTTCTGTTAAAATTAGTAGGGTCTTTTTGTTTTCAAAGGGAGTTGATCAAAACCTGTGACTGAAAAAAAAGGCATATCAACATCCTGGCCCCAGATCCTGGACTTTTGTAAATGTATCTGCCAAAACCTGCATAGCCAGAGTTTCCCTAAGAAACTCTCTGCTGTGTAATTGCAACCAGATTGCAGCCTGGGAGGCATCAACAAGCCAGAAAGTCACTAGGGAATTTATATCTCTCCTTAAATATACTTACTTGTGAACAACAAGAATTCAGCCTTGAAGTGTGCAGAGCTACAAAGCACTCAGAGATTTTTAGGATCAGCCTCTAACTTAAAATCCAAGTTTGGGGAAAGAGAACTCACAATATACGGTGGACAAATGATATTGCCTCATCTATTTTAATACAGTTACTTCTTTTGATCAGAGCTGCTAATCATATTTTATAAATTTTTAGTGCTAACTAGGAAGCTATGAAGTCAGAAAAATCATTTTAGAACTAGTGGAAGAAGTCTAGGAAAAAAATAGGATTCATCTTTTTAAATGCAACTCATCTTGTTTTTCTAAAGCCTCAAGGGACACAAAACAAACTCCTTTTGGATATCAAAGGCAAGTATTTATACACAGTGTCTAAAAGACTCAATGGGATGAGTTATCTCAAGGCTAAAGTTATAAGATTAAAGGAACACAGACAACTTGAATTTTTTAATCGACTATTTTCTGTATAATCCTGTTTCTGATAGATCACATTTTAAGTTGTCTGCCCTATTGGTATTTTAAATCCTTAAATATGTTATAAAGGATCTTGTACTTAACAGCTGATATTTACAAGACCTTTTCAGTGAGCATAAAATGAATAGACTAGAGGTTTCATCTGAGGTCACTGGAAAGATTTCAAAAAACTTTAAGTCATACTCTTGCAAGAGATACAATGATAATTATTATAGTCAAATGATTTCAAATATGCAGAGGAAAAAAATGAAATATCTTTTAAAAAGTGTTCCCCCCTATTACAAAATGTTCATTATGGATAAAAAGACTTTCAGAAAATGCAAGAATGTGCACTTTTCTTGATATGAAAAGATCAGGAAGTGATATTGGCTGTCAGAAAACAAAAAAGCCCACCTGACTGACACTGATTTTTGGTTTTGGTGTCATCCCTCCTTTTAAAAAATGCCCAGTTTACTGTGGCTTTTAGAAAGCATGATAAGAATAAATCCAGGAATCATGTTATCTGGCCCAAAATATCTTGTGCGAGATGAATCTATTTACACTCCTGAAGGCTTTTAGATAGCAGCAACATTATCTGTTTAGCTTGTTGTAAGCAGAATCATGAAGCTCCTGGCTAGTACCCTTAAGTCTGCAACCCAGGTGGATATAGGACACTTTTAGTGAGTCAGCCTCTTGCCAAGGATCTGACATAGGCAGATAAAGGAAATGGGTTTTATTTTCTGAGTCGTGTGAAGGAGTGAGGAGCTAGCAGCTCTTTAAGTACATTATTCTTGGAAAGCAAAATCTATTGATTCCTCTGTGTAAGAAATCAGGCAAGGAAGGCAGGAGACCACTATGTTTTGGTAAGGATCTCCTGGTCAAACTAAAGTGTAAGAAGAAAATGCACAGGCAGTGGAAGCAAGGATGCACTTTCTGCAAAGAATAGAGGGATACTGCCCAATGTAGGGAAGGGATCAGGAAAGCTAAGGCACAGACAGAGCTGAATTTGGGTATCACAGAATCATTTTGGTTGGAAAAGACCTTTAAAATCATCGAGTCTGACAGTTCAGAAGGGATGCGAAGAGTAATAAGGACTTTCACAGATACACTGGCCAGAAAAGGAAGATTAATGAAAATACACCCTTCTTGTTAAATAAGATGGGAGAGCTGGTGACAACCAACGTGGAGAAGGCAAAGGTACCCAACAACATTTATGCCTCACATTTCAAAGGTAATCTCTCTTCCCACATCTTTCAAACCCATGAACCTCAGGGCAGGGGCTGGGGGAATGAAGTCAGTCCAATCATAGAAGATCAGGTATAAGACCACCTGAAGAATCCGAACATACAGAAGTCCACAGAACCCCATGAGATACATTCCATGGTCCCGAGGGAATGATGTAGTTGCTAAGACACTTCCCATCTTATTTGAAAAGTCATAGGAATTAGGCGATGTCCCCAGTGACTAGGAAAAAGGGAAACATCACACACATGTTTTAAAAGCTAGAATGGACGGTGTGAACAACTGACCAGTCAGCCTCACCTCCATGCCCAGTAAGATCATGTAACAGATCCTCTTGGAAAACATGTGAAAATATATGGAAAGCAAGGAGGTCATCAGAGACAGTCAGCATGGTTTCACCAAGGGCAGTTCTTGCCTGACAAGCCTAATGGCCTTCTATGATGGACTGATTGCTTCAGTGGACAAAGGAAAAGTTAAGGATGTCATCTACCTGGACTTCTGTAAGTCCTTTGACATGGCCCCCCACCACATCATTCCTTCTAAACTGGAGAGACATGGGTTTGATGTATGGACTGTCAGATGGATATGGAATTGGCTGGATGGATACATCCAAGAAGTTACAGGCAGTGGCTCACTGTCCAAGCAGAAAGCAGTAATGAGTGGTGTCCCTCAAGGGTCCATACTGGGACCAGTACTATATAATGTTTTCATTCATGACATAGACAGTGGGATTGAGCACACTCTAAGGAATTTTGCAAATGACAGCAAGCTGAATGGTGTGGATGATACACTTGAGGAAAGGGATGATATCCAGAGGGACCTAGACAGGCTTGAGCATTAAGCCCATGTGAATTTTATGAAGTTCAACAAGGCCAAGTGCAAGGGCCTGCACCTGGCTCGGAGTCAGTATCAATGCATAGTGGGGTATGACCAGAGTGAGAGCAGCCCTGCAGAGAAGGACTTGGGGATACTAGTGGATAAAAACTTGGACATGAGCCAGCAGTGTGTGCTTGCAGTCTAAAAAGCCACTTGTATTCTGGGCTGCATCAAAAGAAGCATAGCCAGCAGGTTGAGGGAGGTGATTCTCCCCCTCTACTCCATTCTTGGGATATCCCACAGTGTTCAGCTCTAGAGCCTCCAGCCTAAGACAGACATGGACATGCTTGAGCAGGTCCAAAGGAGAACCATGAAGATGGTCAGGGAGCTGGCACACATCCCCTATGAGGACAGGCTGAGAACGTTGGAGATGTTCAGCCTGGAAAAGAGAACGCTCCAGGGAAACCTTATTGCAGCCTTCCAGTACATAAAGGGTGCTTATAAGAAACAGAAAGAAAGACTTTTTACCAAATCCTACAATGGCAGAGGAAAGGGCAATGGTTTTAAACTGAAAGATAGCAGATTTAGGCTGAAATAAGGAAGATTTTTGTACGATGAGTGTGGTAAGACACTGGAGAATGTTGCCCAGAGAAGTTGTGGAAGCCCCATCACTGGACGGTCAGTTGTATGGGGCTTTGAGCAACTTGAGCTAGTGAAAGTTGTCCCTGCCCATGGCAGGGAGGATTGGACTAGATGATCTTTAAATGTCCCTTCCAACCTAAATCGTTCTATGACTCATAGGATTCTGTAATAATGAAAGATGTCCTTTCAAAGATTTTCAGGAATTTATTCTTATATTTAAATGTGTGTGTGTGTGTACTTTTTATGACTGACAATTGCACTAATAAATTAAATATTATGTTAGTCGATGAAGCAACATTGTCAGCTGTAAACTTTGTGAAACAGTTCAGTCTATTCACTGTAGTGAAATCACAGTATCATATCCTGTAGGATAAAGAGTAGAAATCATGCTTCATTTACAGACCCAAATTTGTTTTCCACCAGTAATAGAAGTGAAAGCCTGTAAGTCATTATCTTTATTTTTTAAAAAAAGGAAACCTCAAGAACATATCAGTGTGGTCACCTTCAATGTTGCTTTTTTTTTTTTTTAGACAGCAACTCATGAATTTTAGGACAGATGGAGAAATCAACCCATAATGGATCTGGATACTGGGGCTGTATCTCTCAGCATTCATCTCCACACAGCTCTCTCATCTCCACGATCATCCTCCTCTTCCACGATCTTCCCTCCAGCCAATATCTGCATCATCTTTTGGGGGGGATCAGTTCTACTTTTCAGACTCATTTTCTTTTTAGGCCGTCAGTTTTTCAACCAAAAGTCTAGGTGCAGAACAGCCTCCTATTTTGTGCTTCTGTCTCAAGCCTGTTTAAGTGGAAGATTCAGGATGAACCACTGTTTAAAACAGTTTAAAACAGTCACTGCAAACTTTACAACAATCCCATACTTTTTGCAGCTAGCAAGTAGCAGGCTTCTGCTTGAGAGTTCAGATGCTCAGGTTTGGACATCTGCCTTCCTCCACATCACATACACACACACACACACACACACAGAATTACCTGCCACCTGTTTGTAATCACAGTTCAAGCTATATTCTCTCCTATGACATCAGTCTAAGGATTTTACACAGTGTCTAAAGCAATCTAAGGATTTTTTTTTTTTGCACAGTATCTAAACATACATTGAAGGTTTTCTATTCTAATTAGCATGATGGAAAAAATACTTGTCAAAATTAATATTCCTAGCTGATTATTTTCATCAGATTATAAGAGGAATTAGTTTAGCAGCAATTAAAAACAAAAAAAAGTCTTTCAAGATGATGGGAAGAATGTGTACCCAGAAAACACAAAAAAGCAGTGTGTTTTTTTAATGATTGCAGAAAAAGTCTGCAATCATTAAAAACTCAGTAGTCCAGAAAGCAATAGGGGGAGAGGAAATCTAAGAACTGTTCAGTTCTCATCTGAACTGACAGTAAGTATAAAAATCTATGTCCAGCTGTTGGTGTATTTCAGTAAGCACTAGAATGGTTTCCAGAACAAAAACATTCTTTGCCCTGTATGTATGAGGCTGGTACTCTCTTCAGTTTTAACAAAATTGAAACAGATGCAACAGGTTGCTGACTAAATCGAGTTTTCTACAAAATCAGCTGGGCTTACCATGGCCAGTTTTGGGGGTTTTTTTCCAGATTAAGTAATGGACCTACAGAATTTTAGCTGTGCCATCTATTGCTCAAAAACAGCCACAGGAGATATTGTCATAGGTTAATACTGCACTAGAGCAGGATGTGGAGGAACACAAAGCAAGGGAGACAACTGGTCTTCAGAAATATGTGTGCAACAACTGATAATTGGTACTTTATTAGAAGCATCATGTTGTCTACAACAGCTTACATACTGGTCCAAATTTTCCCTTGTCCTAACTTACCATCATTCACTAGCTGCATAAAACTTGACTCCTCGATAAGCTAAGTACTACCCATCCTTCTAGCCAAAGTTGCTTGAAAAATGTGTCTGATGTATTTGATTTGGTTAGGAAACTATAGAAAACGCTAAGGTAAATGGAAAAGTAAGTATGAGTCAGCATAGAAAGATATTAATGTGCATTATATTAAAGCTGTATTGAAAGAGTAGTTGGCAGGACACTACAGTAAGACCTCAGCAGTTCTAAGACCTACTATTCTGTATGTTTTTTACCTGTTTTCTTATTCTCTCATTTTACCTCTTTCTGACCTACTATGTCTATATAGACATTAAGCTAAATACCAAATTCTATCTAATTGGGTAGTGTGAGTGACTGTCATGCTAGCTATGATCAGTGTTGAAAAATGGTATGTAGAGCCTTTGCGATAGAAAAAATGTGAGAGTTGTTGACAATACTAAGTATTTAAAACTTTATTCTATGTCTCCCTAATACTTCTCTACTTATTATGTAAATAAGATCTTACAGTTCCTCCCATCCAAGTTGCAGAATGCCTGTGAAGTATGTTCTTACAGGCACATGTAAGGGCCCAAGAGAGGAGTCCGTAAGTTTCTCTGTACAAAGAAAATCTCATAGGAAAGTTTAAGAATGAGCCTAAAAAATCTGCCACCTTGATGCACCTCCACTCACTGCTTTAAGAACAAAAAACCATAGATTCCTCAGAGGCATAAAGAAGTAACTTTCAATAAAAGCTTGACAGGCCTCAAAAATTTTTTAACAAAACTTAGCCTGATTTATTTCTGTTGTGAAAATAATTGAGGTGAATACAGCATGAGGTTTCATTAAGTTCACGCAGACAGGGGGCCCACTCAGTTTTTCTATTTATATAATGACTCCAACCATATGGGGCGTTACGCTAAGTCACTTTGGTAAAACTTTTTTTTCTTTTGTCAGTCTACAAATAGCACAGAGAGGAGAAAATGCTGTTGTCTGGTACATTTGTGTGTGTGATGAGGAAGACAGGGGCTCTGCATCACTGACACTTCTGATAGATCAGTACTTCCTGAGCCATATCAGTGTCAGGCCGGCTCTCCCCCCGAAGCAG